>NC_042627.1:40844903-41082632 GCF_901001135.1 Rhinatrema bivittatum | reverse complement strand
TCTAACATCATTTCAGAGTGAAAAAAGAGTTTTTAGACATTTCTCTTAAATCTTGCATTTTCACCTCAGAGATTGTGCAGAATGCTTGAAAACCTGGTTCTAACATCATTTCAGAGTGAAAAAAAGAGTTTTTAGACATTTCTCTTAAATCTTGTATTTTCACCTCAGAGATTGTGCAGATGCTTGAAAACCTGGTTCGAACCATTTCAGAGTGAAAAAAGAGTTTTCGGACAAAACTCTTAAATCTTGCATTTTCACCTCAGAGATTGTGCAGAATGCTTGAAAACCTGGTTCTAACATCATTTCAGAGTGAAAAAAGAGTTTTCGGACAATACTCTTAAATCTTGTATTTTCACCTCAGAGATTGTGCAGAATGCTTGAAAACCTGGTTCTAACATCATTTCAGAGTGAAAAAAGAGTTTTTAGACATTTCTCTTAAATCTTGTATTTTCACCTCAGAGATTGTGCAGAATGCTTGAAAACCTGGTTCTAACATCATTTCAGAGTGAAAAAAGAGTTTTCGGACAATACTCTTAAATCTTGCATTTTCACCTCAGAGATTGTGCAGAATGCTTGAAAACCTGGTTCTAACATCATTTCAGAGTGAAAAAAGAGTTTTCGGACAAAACTCTTAAATCTTGCATTTTCACCTCAGAGATTGTGCAGAATGCTTGAAAACCTGGTTCTAACATCATTTCAGAGTGAAAAAAGAGTTTTCGGACAAAACTCTTAAATCTTGTATTTTCACCTCAGAGATTGTGCAGAATGCTTGAAAACCTGGTTGTAACATCATTTCAGAGTGAAAAAAGAGTTTTTAGACATTTCTCTTAAATCTTGTATTTTCACCTCAGAGATTGTGCAGAATGCTTGAAAACCTGGTTCTAACATCATTTCAGAGTGAAAAAAGAGTTTTCGGACAAAACTCTTAAATCTTGCATTTTCACCTCAGAGATTGTGCAGAATGCTTGAAAACCTGGTTCTAACATCATTTCAGAGTGAAAAAAGAGTTTTTAGACATTTCTCTTAAATCTTGTATTTTCACCTCAGAGATTGTGCAGAATGCTTGAAAACCTGGTTCTAACTCATTTCAGAGTGAAAAAAGAGTTTTCGGACAAAACTCTTAAATCTTGCATTTTCACCTCAGAGATTGTGCAGAATGCTTGAAAACCTGGTTCTAACATCATTTCAGAGTGAAAAAAGAGTTTTTAGACATTTCTCTTAAATCTTGTATTTTCACCTCAGAGATTGTGCAGAATGCTTGAAAACCTGGTTCTAACATCATTTCAGAGTGAAAAAAGAGTTTTTAGACAATTCTCTTAAATCTTGTATTTTCACCTCAGAGATTGTGCAGAATGCTTGATAACCTGGTTCTAACATCATTTCAGAGTGTAAAAAGAGTTTTCGGACAAAACTCTTAAATCTTGCATTTTCACCTCAGAGATTGTGCAGAATGCTTGAAAACCTGGTTCTAACATCATTTCAGAGTGAAAAAAGAGTTTTTAGACAATTCTCTTAAATCTTGTATTTTCACCTCAGAGATTGTGCAGAATGCTTGAAAACCTGGTTCTAACATCATTTCAGAGTGAAAAAAGAGTTTTTAGACATTTCTCTTAAATCTTGTATTTTCACCTCAGAGATTGTGCAGAATGCTTGAAAACCTGGTTCTAACATCATTTCAGAGTGAAAAAAGAGTTTTCGGACAATACTCTTAAATCTTGTATTTTCACCTCAGAGATTGTGCAGAATGCTTGAAAACCTGGTTCTAACATCATTTCAGAGTGAAAAAAGAGTTTTCGGACAATACTCTTAAATCTTGCATTTTCACCTCAGAGATTGTGCAGAATGCTTGAAAACCTGGTTCTAACATCATTTCAGAGTGAAAAAAGAGTTTTCGGACAATACTCTTAAATCTTGTATTTTCACCTCAGAGATTGTGCAGAATGCTTGAAAACCTGGTTCTAACATCATTTCAGAGTGAAAAAAGAGTTTTCGGACAAAACTCTTAAATCTTGTATTTTCACCTCAGAGATTGTGCAGAATGCTTGAAAACCTGGTTCTAACATCATTTCAGAGTGAAAAAAGAGTTTTCGGACAATACTCTTAAATCTTGCATTTTCACCTCAGAGATTGTGCAGAATGCTTGAAAACCTGGTTCTAACATCATTTCAGAGTGAAAAAAGAGTTTTCGGACAAAACTCTTAAATCTTGTATTTTCACCTCAGAGATTGTGCAGAATGCTTGAAAACCTGGTTCTAACATCATTTCAGAGTGAAAAAAGAGTTTTTAGACATTTCTCTTAAATCTTGTATTTTCACCTCAGAGATTGTGCAGAATGCTTGAAGACCTGGTTCTAACATCATTTCAGAGTGAAAAAAGAGTTTTCGGACAATACTCTTAAATCTTGTATTTTCACCTCAGAGATTGTGCAGAATGCTTGAAAACCTGGTTCTAACATCATTTCAGAGTGAAAAAAGAGTTTTTAGACAATTCTCTTAAATCTTGTATTTTCACCTCAGAGATTGTGCAGAATGCTTGAAAACCTGGTTCTAACATCATTTCAGAGTGAAAAAAGAGTTTTCGGACAAAACTCTTAAATCTTGCATTTTCACCTCAGAGATTGTGCAGAATGCTTGAAAACCTGGTTCTAACATCATTTCAGAGTGAAAAAAGAGTTTTCGACAATACTCTTAAATCTTGTATTTTCACCTCAGAGATTGTGCAGAATGCTTGAAAACCTGGTTCTAACATCATTTCAGAGTGAAAAAAGAGTTTTCGGACAAAACTCTTAAATCTTGCATTTTCACCTCAGAGATTGTGCAGAATGCTTGAAAACCTGGTTCTAACATCATTTCAGAGTGAAAAAAGAGTTTTCGGACAATACTCTTAAATCTTGTATTTTCACCTCAGAGATTGTGCAGAATGCTTGAAAACCTGGTTCTAACATCATTTCAGAGTGAAAAAAGAGTTTTCGGACAAAACTCTTAAATCTTGCATTTTCACCTCAGAGATTGTGCAGAACTGCTTGAAAACCTGGTTCTAACATCATTTCAGAGTGAAAAAAGAGTTTTTAGACATTTCTCTTAAATCTTGTATTTTCACCTCAGAGATTGTGCAGAATGCTTGAAAACCTGGTTCTAACATCATTTCAGAGTGAAAAAAGAGTTTTCGGACAAAACTCTTAAATCTTGCATTTTCACCTCAGAGATTGTGCAGAATGCTTGAAAACCTGGTTCTAACATCATTTCAGAGTGAAAAAAGAGTTTTTAGACATTTCTCTTAAATCTTGTATTTTCACCTCAGAGATTGTGCAGAATGCTTGAAAACCTGGTTCTAACATCATTTCAGAGTGAAAAAAGAGTTTTCGGACAAAACTCTTAAATCTTGCATTTTCACCTCAGAGATTGTGCAGAACGCTTGAAAACCTGGTTCTAAAATCATTTCAGAGTGAAAAAAGAGTTTTCGGAAAAAACTCTTAAATCTTGCATTTTCACCTCAGAGATTGTGCAGAATGCTTGAAAACCTGGTTCTAACATCATTTCAGAGTGAAAAAAGAGTTTTAGACATTTCTCTTAAATCTTGTATTTTCACCTCAGAGATTGTGCAGAATGCTTGAAAACCTGGTTCTAACATCATTTCAGAGTGAAGAAAGAGTTTTTAGACATTTCTCTTAAATCTTGTATTTTCACCTCAGAGATTGTGCAGAATGCTTGATAACCTGGTTCTAACATCATTTCAGAGTGTAAAAAGAGTTTTCGGACAAAACTCTTAAATCTTGCATTTTCACCTCAGAGATTGTGCAGAATGCTTGAAAACCTGGTTCTAACATCATTTCAGAGTGAAAAAAGAGTTTTCAGGACAAAACTCTTAAATCTTGCATTTTCACCTCAGAGATTGTGCAGAATGCTTGAAAACCTGGTTCTAACATCATTTCAGAGTGAAAAAAGAGTTTTTAGACAATTCTCTTAAATCTTGTATTTTCACCTCAGAGATTGTGCAGAATGCTTGAAAACCTGGTTCTAACATCATTTCAGAGTGAAAAAAGAGTTTTTAGACATTTCTCTTAAATCTTGTATTTTCACCTCAGAGATTGTGCAGAATGCTTGAAAACCTGGTTCTAACATCATTTCAGAGTGAAAAAAGAGTTTTCGGACAAAACTCTTAAATCTTGTATTTTCACCTCAGAGATTGTGCAGAATGCTTGAAAACCTGGTTCTAACATCATTTCAGAGTGAAAAAAGAGTTTTCAGACAAAACTCTTAAATCTTGCATTTTCACCTCAGAGATTGTGCAGAATGCTTGAAAACCTGGTTCTAACATCATTTCAGAGTGAAAAAAGAGTTTTAGACAATTCTCTTAAATCTTGTATTTTCACCTCAGAGATTGTGCAGAATGCTTGAAAACCTGGTTCTAACATCATTTCAGAGTGAAAAAAGAGTTTTTAGACAATTCTCTTAAATCTTGCATTTTCACCTCAGAGATTGTGCAGAATGCTTGAAAACCTGGTTCTAACATCATTTCAGAGTGAAAAAAGAGTTTTCGGACAATACTCTTAAATCTTGCATTTTCACCTCAGAGATTGTGCAGAATGCTTGAAAACCTGGTTCTAACATCATTTCAGAGTGAAAAAAGAGTTTTTAGACATTTCTCTTAAATCTTGTATTTTCACCTCAGAGATTGTGCAGAATGCTTGAAAACCTGGTTCTAACATCATTTCAGAGTGAAAAAAGAGTTTTCGGACAAAACTCTTAAATCTTGCATTTTCACCTCAGAGATTGTGCAGAATGCTTGAAAACCTGGTTCTAACATCATTTCAGAGTGAAAAAAGAGTTTTTAGACATTTCTCTTAAATCTTGTATTTTCACCTCAGAGATTGTGCAGAATGCTTGAAAACCTGGTTCTAACATCATTTCAGAGTGAAAAAAGAGTTTTCGGACAAAACTCTTAAATCTTGCATTTTCACCTCAGAGATTGTGCAGAATGCTTGAAAACCTGGTTCTAACATCATTTCAGAGTGAAAAAAGAGTTTTCGGACAAAACTCTTAAATCTTGCATTTTCACCTCAGAGATTGTGCAGAATGCTTGAAAACCTGGTTCTAACATCATTTCAGAGTGAAAAAAGAGTTTTAGACATTTCTCTTAAATCTTGTATTTTCACCTCAGAGATTGTGCAGAATGCTTGAAAACCTGGTTCTAACATCATTTCAGAGTGAAAAAAGAGTTTTTAGACAATTCTCTTAAATCTTGTATTTTCACCTCAGAGATTGTGCAGAATGCTTGAAAACCTGGTTCTAACATCATTTCAGAGTGAAAAAAGAGTTTTCGGACAAAACTCTTAAATCTTGCATTTTCACCTCAGAGATTGTGCAGAATGCTTGAAAACCTGGTTCTAACATCATTTCAGAGTGAAAAAAGAGTTTTCGGACAAAACTCTTAAATCTTGTATTTTCACCTCAGAGATTGTGCAGAATGCTTGAAAACCTGGTTCTAACATCATTTCAGAGTGAAAAAAGAGTTTTTAGACATTTCTCTTAAATCTTGTATTTTCACCTCAGAGATTGTGCAGAATGCTTGAAAACCTGGTTCTAACATCATTTCAGAGTGAAAAAAGAGTTTTTAGACATTTCTCTTAAATCTTGTATTTTCACCTCAGAGATTGTGCAGAATGCTTGAAAACCTGGTTCTAACATCATTTCAGAGTGAAAAAAGAGTTTTCGGACAATACTCTTAAATCTTGTATTTTCACCTCAGAGATTGTGCAGAATGCTTGAAAACCTGGTTCTAACATCATTTCAGAGTGAAAAAAGAGTTTTTAGACATTTCTCTTAAATCTTGTATTTTCACCTCAGAGATTGTGCAGAATGCTTGAAAACCTGGTTCTAACATCATTTCAGAGTGAAAAAAGAGTTTTCGGACAATACTCTTAAATCTTGCATTTTCACCTCAGAGATTGTGCAGAATGCTTGAAAACCTGGTTCTAACATCATTTCAGAGTGAAAAAAGAGTTTTTAGACATTTCTCTTAAATCTTGTATTTTCACCTCAGAGATTGTGCAGAATGCTTGAAAACCTGGTTCTAACATCATTTCAGAGTGAAAAAAGAGTTTTTAGACAATTCTCTTAAATCTTGTATTTTCACCTCAGAGATTGTGCAGAATGCTTGAAAACCTGGTTCTAACATCATTTCAGAGTGAAAAAAGAGTTTTCGGACAAAACTCTTAAATCTTGTATTTTCACCTCAGAGATTGTGCAGAATGCTTGAAAACCTGGTTCTAACATCATTTCAGAGTGAAAAAAGAGTTTTCGGACAAAACTCTTAAATCTTGCATTTTCACCTCAGAGATTGTGCAGAATGCTTGAAAACCTGGTTCTAACATCATTTCAGAGTGAAAAAAGAGTTTTTAGACATTTCTCTTAAATCTTGTATTTTCACCTCAGAGATTGTGCAGAATGCTTGAAAACCTGGTTCTAACATCATTTCAGAGTGAAAAAAGAGTTTTAGACATTTCTCTTAAATCTTGTATTTTCACCTCAGAGATTGTGCAGAATGCTTGAAAACCTGGTTCTAACATCATTTCAGAGTGAAAAAAGAGTTTTCGGACAATACTCTTAAATCTTGCATTTTCACCTCAGAGATTGTGCAGAATGCTTGAAAACCTGGTTCTAACATCATTTCAGAGTGAAAAAAGAGTTTTCGGACAATACTCTTAAATCTTGTATTTTCACCTCAGAGATTGTGCAGAATGCTTGAAAACCTGGTTCTAACATCATTTCAGAGTGAAAAAAGAGTTTTCGGACAAAACTCTTAAATCTTGCATTTTCACCTCAGAGATTGTGCAGAATGCTTGAAAACCTGGTTCTAACATCATTTCAGAGTGAAAAAAGAGTTTTTAGACATTTCTCTTAAATCTTGTATTTTCACCTCAGAGTGTTACGGCTGTGGCTGCTGTGCTACCGCCTCACCACCAGGGGTCCCTCCAGTGCTGGCTTTCCTGACAGGCCCAGTCCATCTCCTATGTCCACTCTATGCTCTGGGTGTGCCCTCTTAACCCTGCCTGACAGTTGCCTCGGTGCTTCGGCATCGAGCTCACCTGGGCTCCCTGCTCTAGCCTGCCTTGCGTGGCCTTCGGGCCTATCCTTGCCTTGCCTTGCCTTGCGTGGCCTTCGGGCCTATCCTTGCCTTGCCTTGCCTTGCGTGGCCTTCGGGCCAATCCTTGCCTTGCCTTGCCTTGCGTGGCCTTCGGGCCTATCCTTGCCTTGCCTTGCCTTGCGTGGCCTTCGGGCCTATCCTTGCCTTGCCTTGCCTTGCGTGGCCTTCGGGCCTATCCTTGCCTTGCCTTGCGTGGCCTTCGGGCCTATCCTTGCCTTGCCTTGCCTTGCGCGGCCTTCGGGCCTATCCTTGCCTTGCCTTGTGCGGCCTTCGGGCCTATCCTTGCCTTGCATGGCCTTTGGGCCTTCTTCCTTGATTTCCATACCTGGCCTACGGGCCTTCCGTGTGTGTGTGTGTGGCCTACGGGCCTTCTGACCTGCCTTGCCCCGCTATTGGTGTGTGGCCTACGGGCCTTCCGTGTATGTGTGTGTGGCCTACGGGCCTTCTGACCTGCCTTGCCCCGTCTATGGTGTGTGGCCTACGGGCCTTCCGTGTGTGTGTGTGTGGCCTACGGGCCTTCTGACCTGCCTTGCCCCGCTATTGGTGTGTGGCCTACGGGCCTTCCGTGTGTGTGTGTGTGTGGCCTACGGGCCTTCTGACCTGCCTTGTCCTGCTTACTGTGCCCTGACCCAGCCTGTACTTGTCACTGCCACTCGCCGCCTGCCCTGACCCAGCCTGGACCCAGATACTGCTGACTGCCACCTGCCCTGACCCTGCCTGTACTAGACACTGCCACTTGCCGCCTGCCCTGACCCAGCCTGTACTAGACACTGCCACTTGCCGCCTGCCCTGACCCAGCCTGAACCCAGACTCTGATTCTTGCTGCCTGCCCTGACCCAGCCTGGTACCTGACTCTGTTCGAGCTTCCTGTCTCTCTCCACCTGGAGCCACCCTGCTGGGTGGTGTGCACGACTCCTGTCCGGAGCCCAAGCGTAACAGTATGCCGAAGCCATCACATTTTCCAGGGGAAGAGATAAGTCTGTGTCCTGCCGGTGAGTCAACTTTTCACTAATTCAAGATGCCTCCTTCTTTAAAGTTTTATACCTGCAGTTCCTGTCAAACTTTGAATTATCCTAGCTATCAGAACTGTCTAGCCTGTGAACTTGTTGGTCAGGAACACTGGTCATGCAATAACTGCAACAAGAAAAATGTCTCTGTCTATCAGGAGTGTTTGAACTGTCTGGCTCCTAAACCAGGGTGGTGGAAATGCTCCTGTCTCCCGTGTTTGTTACCTCCAGGCAAACCCTGCCCCTGTTGTTCTGCTCTAGGACCAGCTGTGCAATTAGAAAAGGCTATCAGCTCTCCTAACCAGTATTCTGTTTCTGGCTCAACTAAAACAGACATTTTTGCTGGCAGTTTGAGGGTAGAAAAACCCAGGACTTACCTGGCCAAGAAGGCTTCTGTGAGACCAGTGCTAGAGCCTCGGGAACAGGTTTCTCTACAACGGAGAGAGCTGATTAGCTCTAGCAGGGCTCAGCTTCCCACAGCTGCCAAGTGGACACTAACGAGCACCTTCCCTAGACGTCCTAGAACTGCCTGTGCCTTCTCTAAACTGCTCCTCCAGAAACAAAATCAGGAGCATCAGACTTTGGCTCGAGGTATCAAGCCCACGGCAGTACAATCTGTGTCTTCCATGCACACTACCTTTAACCATGCTACTCTGCCATCTGAACCTGCTGCACTACCCCGAGAAGAGCCTGAGTCTGCTGAACCGGCCCTGCTGCCGTCTTCAGAGGGGTCCGAACCAGTCCTACTGACAGACTTCCTGAGTCAGCCATCGGAGTCTGCTGAACTGGTCCTGCTGCCACCCCGGGAGGGGTCCATACCGGCCCTGCTGACGCCCCGAGAGGGGTCCGAGCCTGCTTCATCGCCCCGAGAGGGGTTCGAGCCTGCTTCATCGCCCCGAGAGGGGTCCGAGCCTGCTACAACGCCCCGAGAGGGGTTCGAGCCTGCTTCATCGCCCCGAGAGGGGTCCGAGCCTGCTACAACGCCCCGAGAGGGGTCCGAGCCTGCTACAATGCCCCGAGAGGGGTCCGAGCCTGCTTCACCGCCCCGAGAGGGGTCCGAGCCTGTTACAACGCCCCGAGAGAGGTCCGAGCCTGCTTCATCGCCCCGAGAGGGGTCCGAGCCTGCTTCATCGCCCCGAGAGGGGTCCGAGCCTGCTACAATGCCCCGAGAGGGGTCCGAGCCTGCTACAATGCCCCGAGAGGGGTCCGAGCCTGCTTCATCGCCCCGAGAGGGGTTTGAGCCTGCTTCATCGCTCCGAGAGGGGTCCGAGCCTGCTACAATGCCCCGAGAGGGGTCCGAGCCTGCTTCATCGCCCCGAGAGGGGTCCGAGCCTGCTACAACGCCCCGAGAGGGGTCCGAGCCTGCTTCATCGCCCCGAGAGGGGTCCGAGCCTGCTACAACGCCCCGAGAGGGGTCCGAGCCTGCTACAATGCCCCGAGAGGGGTCCGAGCCTGCTTCATCGCCCCGAGAGGGGTCCGAGCCTGCTACAATGCCCCGAGAGGGGTCCGAGCCTGCTTCATCGCCCCGAGAGGGGTCCGAGCCTGCTACAACGCCCCGAGAGGGGTCCGAGCCTGCTTCATCGCCCCGAGAGGGGTCCGAGCCTGCTACAACGCCCCGAGAGGGGTCCGAGCCTGCTACAATTGCCCGAGTAGGATCCGAGCCTGCTGTACTGGCCCAGCTGCCGCCCCTGGAGGGGTCTGTACCGGTCTTAATGCCGACCTTGGAAGGGTCCGGACCGGTTCTACTGACAGACTTCCTGAGTCAGCCATCGGAGTCTGCTGAACTGGTCCTGCTGCCACCCCGGGAGGGGTCCATACCGGTCCTGCTGACGCCCTGAGAGGGGTCCGAGCCTGCTTCATCGCCCCGAGAGGGGTTCGAGCCTGCTTCATCGCCCCGAGAGGGGTCCGAGCCTGCTACAACGCCCCGAGAGGGGTCCGAGCCTGCTACATCGCCCCGAGAGGGGTCCGAGCCTGCTTCATCGCCCCGAGAGGGGTCCGAGCCTGCTTCATCACCCCGAGAGGGGTCCGAGCCTGCTACAACGCCCCGAGAGGGGTCCGAGCCTGCTTCATCGCCCCGAGAGGGGTCCGAGCCTGCTACAACGCCCCGAGAGGGGTCCGAGCCTGCTACAATGCCCCGAGAGGGGTCCGAGCCTGCTACAACGCCCCGAGAGGGGTCCGAGCCTGCTACAATGCCCCGAGAGGGGTCCGAGCCTGCTTCATCGCCCCGAGAGGGGTTCGAGCCTGCTTCATCGCTCCGAGAGGGGTCCGAGCCTGCTACAATGCCCCGAGAGGGGTCCGAGCCTGCTTCATCGCCCCGAGAGGGGTCCGAGCCTGCTACAACGCCCCGAGAGGGGTCCGAGCCTGCTACAATGCCCCGAGAGGGGTCCGAGCCTGCTTCATCGCCCCGAGAGGGGTCCGAGCCTGCTTCATCGCCCCGAGAGGGGTCCGAGCCTGCTGTACTGGCCCAGCTGCCGCCCCTGGAGGGGTCTGTACCGGTCTTAATGCCGACCTTGGAAGGGTCCGGACCGGTTCTACTATCGCCTCAAGAAGGGTTACGGACTATTTCTCTGCCCCAGGTGGGGTTTGTGTTCCCCTTGTCACCCCAGGAGGGGTTATGGAAATCTGCACCGCCTCTGCTACCCCAGGAGGGGTCTAACCCTGCCGCCTTGTCCCAGGAGGGGTTATGGACTGTTTTTCTGCCCCAGGTTGGGGTTGTGTCTGCCTTATCACCCCAGGTGGGGTTATGGACTGCCTTATTTCCTCGGGAAGGAGTTGACCCTGCCGCATCACCCCCGGAGTGGTCTCCCGTTATTCTTGATTACCTCCTGCACAGATGGGATCCAGGAGGAGGGGGAGGCCTTGAGGGGGGGGTACTGTTACGGCTGTGGCTGCTGTGCTACCGCCTCACCACCAGGGGTCCCTCTAGTGCTGGCTTTCCTGACAGGCCCAGTCCATCTCCTATGTCCACTCTATGCTCTGGGTGTGCCCTCTTAACCCTGCCTGACAGTTGCCTCGGTGCTTCGGCATCGAGCTCACCTGGGCTCCCTGCTCTAGCCTGCCTTGCGTGGCCTTCGGGCCTATCCTTGCCTTGCCTTGCCTTGCGTGGCCTTCGGGCCTATCCTTGCCTTGCCTTGCCTTGCGTGGCCTTCGGGCCTATCCTTGCCTTGCCTTGCCTTGCGTGGCCTTCGGGCCTATCCTTGCCTTGCCTTGCCTTGCGTGGCCTTCGGGCCTATCCTTGCCTTGCCTTGCGTGGCCTTCGGGCCTATCCTTGCCTTGCCTTGCCTTGCGCGGCCTTCGGGCCTATCCTTGCCTTGCCTTGTGCGGCCTTCGGGCCTATCCTTGCCTTGCATGGCCTTTGGGCCTTCTTCCTTGATTTCCATACCTGGCCTACGGGCCTTCCGTGTGTGTGTGTGTGGCCTACGGGCCTTCTGACCTGCCTTGCCCCGCTATTGGTGTGTGGCCTACGGGCCTTCCGTGTATGTGTGTGTGGCCTACGGGCCTTCTGACCTGCCTTGCCCCGTCTATGGTGTGTGGCCTACGGGCCTTCCGTGTGTGTGTGTGTGGCCTACGGGCCTTCTGACCTGCCTTGCCCCGCTATTGGTGTGTGGCCTACGGGCCTTCCGTGTGTGTGTGTGTGTGGCCTACGGGCCTTCTGACCTGCCTTGTCCTGCTTACTGTGCCCTGACCCAGCCTGTACTTGTCACTGCCACTCGCCGCCTGCCCTGACCCAGCCTGGACCCAGATACTGCTGACTGCCGCCTGCCCTGACCCTGCCTGTACTAGACACTGCCACTTGCCGCCTGCCCTGACCCAGCCTGTACTAGACACTGCCACTTGCCGCCTGCCCTGACCCAGCCTGAACCCAGACTCTGATTCTTGCTGCCTGCCCTGACCCAGCCTGGTACCTGACTCTGTTCGAGCTTCCTGTCTCTCTCCACCTGGAGCCACCCTGCTGGGTGGTGTGCACGACTCCTGTCCGGAGCCCAAGCGTAACACAGAGATTGTGCAGAATGCTTGAAAACCTGGTTCTAACATCATTTCAGAGAGAAAAAAGAGTTTTCGGACAATACTCTTAAATCTTGCATTTTCACCTCAGAGATTGTGCAGAATGCTTGAAAACCTGGTTCTAACATCATTTCAGAGTGAAAAAAGAGTTTTCGGACAAAACTCTTAAATCTTGCATTTTCACCTCAGAGATTGTGCAGAATGCTTGAAAACCTGGTTCTAACATCATTTCAGAGTGAAAAAAGATTTTTCGGACAAAACACTTAAATCTTGCATTTTCACCTCAGAGATTGTGCAGAATGCTTGAAAACCTGGTTCTAACATCATTTCAGAGTGAAAAAAGAGTTTTTAGACATTTCTCTTAAATCTTGTATTTTCACCTCAGAGATTGTGCAGAATGCTTGAAAACCTGGTTCTAACATCATTTCAGAGTGAAAAAAGAGTTTTCGGACAAAACTCTTAAATATTGCATTTTCACCTCAGAGATTGTGCAGAATGCTTGAAAACATGGTTCTAACATCATTTCAGAGTGAAAAAAGATTTTTCGGACAAAACACTTAAATCTTGCATTTTCACCTCAGAGATTGTGCAGAATGCTTGAAAACCTGGTTCTAACATCATTTCAGAGTGAAAAAAGAGTTTTCGGACAATACTCTTAAATCTTGCATTTTCACCTCAGAGATTGTGCAGAATGCTTGAAAACCTTGTTCTAACATCATTTCAGGGTGAAAAAAGAGTTTTTAGACATTTCTCTTAAATCTTGTATTTTCACCTCAGAGATTGTGCAGAATGCTTGAAAACCTGGTTCTAACATCATTTCAGAGTGAAAAAACAGTTTTCGGACAATACTCTTAAATCTTGTATTTTCACCTCAGAGATTGTGCAGAATGCTTGAAAACCTGGTTCTAACATCATTTCAGAGTAAAAAAAGAGTTTTCGGACAATACTCTTAAATCTTGCATTTTCACCTCAGAGATTGTGCAGAATGCTTGAAAACCTGGTTCTAACATCATTTCAGAGTGAAAAAAGAGTTTTCGGACAATACTCTTAAATCTTGTATTTTCACCTCAGAGATTGTGCAGAATGCTTGAAAACCTGGTTCTAACATCATTTCAGAGTGAAAAAAGAGTTTTCGGACAAAACTCTTAAATCTTGTATTTTCACCTCAGAGATTGTGCAGAATGCTTGAAAACCTGGTTCTAACATCATTTCAGAGTGAAAAAAGAGTTTTTGGACAATACTCTTAAATCTTGCATTTTCACCTCAGAGATTGTGCAGAATGCTTGAAAACCTGGTTCTAACATCATTTCAGAGTGAAAAAAGAGTTTTCGGACAAAACTCTTAAATCTTGTATTTTCACCTCAGAGATTGTGCAGAATGCTTGAAAACCTGGTTGTAACATCATTTCAGAGTGAAAAAAGAGTTTTTAGACATTTCTCTTAAATCTTGTATTTTCACCTCAGAGATTGTGCAGAATGCTTGAAGACCTGGTTCTAACATCATTTCAGGGTGAAAAAAGAGTTTTCGGACAATACTCTTAAATCTTGTATTTTCACCTCAGAGATTGTGCAGAATGCTTGAAAACCTGGTTCTAACATCATTTCAGAGTGAAAAAAGAGTTTTTAGACATTTCTCTTAAATCTTGTATTTTCACCTCAGAGATTGTGCAGAATGCTTGAAAACCTGGTTCTAACATCATTTCAGAGTAAAAAAGATTTTTCGGACAAAACACTTAAATCTTGCATTTTCACCTCAGAGATTGTGCAGAATGCTTGAAAACCTGGTTCTAACATCATTTCAGAGTGAAAAAAGAGTTTTCGGACAATACTGTTAAATCTTGTATTTTCACCTCAGAGATTGTGCAGAATGCTTGAAAACCTGGTTCTAACATCATTTCAGAGTGAAAAAAGAGTTTTCGGACAAAACTCTTAAATCTTGCATTTTCACCTCAGAGATTGTGCAGAATGCTTGAAAACCTGGTTCTAACATCATTTCAGAGTGAAAAAAGAGTTTTCGGACAATACTGTTAAATCTTGTATTTTCACCTCAGAGATTGTGCAGAATGCTTGAAAACCTGGTTCTAACATCATTTCAGAGTGAAAAAAGAGTTTTCGGACAAAACTCTTAAATCTTGCATTTTCACCTCAGAGATTGTGCAGAATGCTTGAAAACCTGGTTCTAACATCATTTCAGAGTGAAAAAAGAGTTTTCGGACAATACTCTTAAATCTTGTATTTTCACCTCAGAGATTGTGCAGAATGCTTGAAAACCTGGTTCGAACCATTTCAGAGTGAAAAAAGAGTTTTCGGACAAAACTCTTAAATCTTGCATTTTCACCTCAGAGATTGTGCAGAACGCTTGAAAACCTGGTTCTAACATCATTTCAGAGTGAAAAAAGAGTTTTTAGACATTTCTCTTAAATCTTGTATTTTCACCTCAGAGATTGTGCAGAATGCTTGAAAACCTGGTTCTAACATCATTTCAGAGTGAAAAAAGAGTTTTCGGACAAAACTCTTAAATCCTGCATTTTCACCTCAGAGATTGTGCAGAATGCTTGAAAACCTGGTTCTAACATCATTTCAGAGTGAAAAAAGAGTTTTCGGACAAAACTCTTAAATCTTGTATTTTCACCTCAGAGATTGTGCAGAATGCTTGAAAACCTGGTTCTAACATCATTTCAGAGTGAAAAAAGAGTTTTCGGACAATACTCTTAAATCTTGTATTTTCACCTCAGAGATTGTGCAGAATGCTTGAAAACCTGGTTCTAACATCATTTCAGAGTGAAAAAAGAGTTTTCGGACAAAACTCTTAAATCTTTTATTTTCACCTCAGAGATTGTGCAGAATGCTTGAAAACCTGGTTCTAACATCATTTCAGAGTGAAAAAAGAGTTTTCGGACAATACTCTTAAATCTTGTATTTTCACCTCAGAGATTGTGCAGAATGCTTGAAAACCTGGTTCTAACATCATTTCAGAGTGAAAAAAGAGTTTTCGGACAAAACTCTTAAATCTTGCATTTTCACCTCAGAGATTGTGCAGAACGCTTGAAAACCTGGTTCTAACATCATTTCAGAGTGAAAAAAGAGTTTTTAGACATTTCTCTTAAATCTTGTATTTTCACCTCAGAGATTGTGCAGAATGCTTGAAAACCTGGTTCTAACATCATTTCAGAGTGAAAAAAGAGTTTTCGGACAAAACTCTTAAATCTTGTATTTTCACCTCAGAGATTGTGCAGAATGCTTGAAAACCTGGTTCTAACCATTTTCCAAGGTTTCACTTAAAACTTGCATTTTCACCTCAGAGATGTCCAAAATAGTTGAAAACTTGTTTCTAACATGCTTGAAGTAGGTTTTCATCATTTCAGAGTGAGAAAATCACTTTTCTTAGGTGTCACTTAAAACTTGCATTTTCACCTCAGAGATGTCCAAAATAGTTGAAAACTTGTTTTTAACATGCTTGAAATAGGTTTTCATCGTTTCGGAGTGAGAAAATCACTTTTCTAAGGTTTCACTTAAAAGTTGCATTTTCACCTCAGAGATGTCCAAAATAGTTGAAAACTTGTTTCTAACATGCTTGAAGTAGGTTTTCATCATTTCAGAGTGTGAAAATCACTTTTCTTAGGTGTCACTTAAAACTTGCATTTTCACCTCAGAGATGTCCAAAATAGTTGAAAACTTGCTTCTAACATCATTTCAGAGTGAGAAAAGAGTTTTTTGACATTTCACTTAAAACTTGCATTTTCACCTCAGAGATGTCCAGAGAGTAAAATCACTTTTTTATGTTTCACTTGCATTTTCAACTCAGACTTGTATAAAATAGTTGACAACTTGTTTCTAACATGCTTGGAGGTGTTTCCTTTCCATTGTGCAGTGAATGAAACAGAACCTCATCATTTCAGAGTGAGAAAACAACTTTTTTTAGGTTTCACTTAAGACCTGCATTTTCTCCTCAGAGAAGAAGAAAACAGTTGAAAACTTGGTTCTCTGATGCTTGGTGGTGATTTCTTGCAATTGTGCAGTGAATGAAACAGATCTTCATCATTTCAGAGTGAGAAAACAACTTTTTTTAGGTTTCACTTAAGACCTGCATTTTCTCCTCAGAGAAGAAGAAAACAGTTGATAACTTTGTTCTCTCTTGCTTGGTGGTGATTTCTTGCTATTGTGCAGAGGATGAAACAGATCATCATCATTTCAGAGTAAGAAAACCACTTTTCTTAGGTTTTACTTAAAACTTGCATTTTCTCCTTAGAGTTGTACAAAACAGTCAAAAAATGTTCTAACAACCGTTCATCATTTCAGTAAGAAAATCACTTTTGTAGGTTTCACTTGCATTGTCATCTCAGAGATGTACAAAACAGTCAAAATACGTTTCTAACCTCCTTGAAAGGTGATTTCTTGCAAGTGTACAGTGAATGAAGCAGATCTTCCTTAGTTCAGATTGAGAAAACCACTTTTCTTAGGTTTCACTAAAGACCTGCATTTTCTCCTCAGAAAAGTAGAAAACTATTGAAGACTTCGTTCACTCATTCTTGGAGGTGATTTCTTGGAATTGTGCAGTGAATGAGACAGATCTTCACCATTAAAGAGTAAGAAAACCACTTTTCTTAGGTTTTACTTAAAACTTGCATTTTCTCCTTAGAGTTGTACATTTCAGTAAGAAAATCACTTTTGTAGGTTTCACTTGCATTGTCACCTCAGAAATGTACAAAAGAGTCAAAAAACATTTCTAACTTCCTTGAAAGGTGATTTCTTGCAAGTGTGCAGTGAATGAAGCAGATCTTCATTAGTTCAGATTGAGAAAACCACTTGTTTCTAACATGCTTGGAGGTGATTTCTTGCAATTGTACAGTGAATGAAGCAGATCTTCATCATTTCAGTGAGAAAATCACTTTTTTAGGTTTCACTTGCATTTTCAACTCAGAGTTGTACAAAACAGTCGAAAAACATTTCTAACAACCTTAAAGGTGATTTCTGGCAATTTTACATTGAATGAAGGTGATCTTCTTTTCAGAGTGAGAAAATCACTTTTTAGGTTTCACTTGCATTTTCAACTCAGAGTTGTACAAAACAGTAAAAAAACCCAAAACGGTTCTAACAACCTTGAAACGTGATTTCTTTCAAGTGTACAGTGAATGAAGCAGATCTTCATTAGTTCACATTGAGAAAACCACTTTTTTTTAGGTTTCACTAAAGACCTGCATTTTCTAATTAGAAAAGAAGAAAACAATTGAAAACTTGATTCTCTCATGTTTGATGGTGAATGAAGCAGATCTTCATCATTTCAGAGTGAGAAAACCACTTTTATTAGGTTTCACTTAAAACTTGCATTTTCTCCTCAGAGTTGTAGAAAATAGTTGAAAACTTGTTTGTAACATGATTGGAGGTCTTTCCATGCAATTGTTCAGTGAATAAAACAGATCTACATCATTTCAGAGTGAGAAAACAACTTTTCTTAGGGTTAACTTAAAACTTGCATGTTCTCCTCAGAGTTGTACAAAAAGGTAAAAAAACTGTTCTAACAACCTTAAAGGTGATTTCTTGCAATTTTGCAGCGAAAAAAGCAGATCTTCCCCATTTTAGAGAGAGAAAAATCACTTTTTTTTATTTTTGACTTAAAACCTGCAGTTTTTATTCAGTGAAGTAGAGAACTTGGTTTTGCTTGGAGGTGATTTAAGCTGCTCTTCATCATTTCAGAGTGAGAAAACCACTTTTCATAGGTTTCACTTAAAACTTGCATTTTCTCCTCAGAGAAGAACACAGTTGAAAACTTGGTTCTCTCATGCTTGGAGGTGATTTCTTGGAATTCTACAGTGAATGAAGCTGATCTTCATCATTTCAGTGAGAAAATCACTTTTTTAGGTTTCACTTGCATTTTCAACTCAGAGTTGTACAAAATAGTTGAAAACTTGTTTCTAACATGCTTGGAGTGAATGAAACAAATATTCATCAATTCAGAATGAGAAAACCTCTTTTCTTAGGTTTCAGTAAAGACTTGCATTTTCCTCTCAGAGAAGAAGAAAACAGTTGAAAACTTGGTTCTCTCATGCTTGGAGGTGATTTCTCAGAATAGTGCAGTGAATGAAAAGATCTTCATCATTTCAGAGTGAGAAAAACACTTTTCTTAGGTTTCACTAAAGACCTGCATTTTCTCCTCAGAGAGGAAGAAAACAGTTGAAAACTTGGTTCACTCATGTTTGGTGGTGATTTGTTGCAAAATAAGCAGATCTTCACCATTTTAGAGAGAGAAAAATCAGTTTCTTATTTTTGACTTAAAACCTGCATTTTCTCCTCAGAGAAGTAGAGAACATTTGAGAACTTGGTTCTGCCATGCATGGAGGTGATTTAAGCTGCTCTTCATCATTTCAGAGTGAGAAAACCACTTTTCGTAGGTTTCACTTAAAACTTGCATTTTCTCCTCAGAGAAGAACACAGTTGAAAACTTGGTTCTCTCATGTGTGGAGGTGATTTCTTGGAATTGTACAGTGAGGGGTAGATTTTTAAAAAAGCGCGTTCGCGTACTTTTGTTGGCGCACCAGGCGCAAACAAAAGTACGCTGGATTTTATAAGATACGTGCGTAGCCGCGCGTATCTTATAAAATCCTGGATCGGCGCGGGCAAGGCTGCTGATTTTGGGCAGCCGACACGCGCCGAGCCACGCAGCCTGCCTCCGTTCCCTCGAGGCCGCTCTGAAATCAAAGCAGCCTCGGAGGGAACTTTCTTTCGCCCTCCCCTCACCTTCCCCTCCCTTCCCCTACCTAACCCCCCCCCCCCCCCGGCCCTATCTAAACCCCCCCTACCTTTATCCATGGATTTACACCTCCTGGAGGGAGACGTAAATCCACGAGCGCCAGCGGGCTGCTGGTGCGCCGAGACCCGACCCGGGGGCAATTCTGGATGGTGAGGCCACGCCCCCGGAATGTCCTGGGCCGAAACCACGCCCCAGGGCCCACCCCCGAAATGCCGCATCCCGCCCCCAAAACGTCGCATTGTTCGGCCCCGCTCCCGACACGCCCCCTTCAGAAAACCCTGGGACCTACGCGTGTCCCGGGGCTCTGCGTGCACCGGCGGCCTATGCAAAATAGGCGCGCCAGCGGGCAAGGCCCTGCTCGCGTAAATCCGGGCGGATTTACGCGAGCAGGGCTTTTAAAATCCGCCCGTGAATGAAGCTGATCTTAATCATTTCAGTGAGAAAATCACTTTTCTTAGGTTTCTCTAAAGACCTCTATTTTCTCCTCAGAGAAGAAGAAAGCAGTTGACAAGTTGGTTGTCTCATGCTTGGTGGTGATTTCTTGTAATTGTGCAGTGAATGAAACAGATCTACATCATTTCAGAGTGAGAAAACCACTTTTCTTAGATTTCACTAAAGACCTCTATTTTCTACTCAGAAAAGAAGGAAACAGTTGAAAACTTGGTTGTCTCAAGCTTGGTGGTGATTTCTTGTAATTTTAAGCTGCTCTTCATCATTTCAGAATGAGAAAACCACTTTTCTTAGGTTTCACTCAAAAGTTGCATTTTCTGCTCAGAGTTGTACAAAACAGTCGAAAAACGGTTCTAACAACCTTGAAAGTGAATGAAGGTGATCTTCATTTCAGAGTGAGAAAAACACTTTTCTTAGGTTTCACTAAAGACCTGCATTTTCTCCTCAGAGAGGAAGAAAACAGTTGAAAACTTGGTTCACTCATGTTTGGTGGTGATTTCTTGCAATTCTGCAGTGAATGAAATAGATCTTCATCATTTGAGAGTGAGAAAACCACTTTACTTACTTTTCACTTAAAACTTGCATTTTCTCCTCAGAGTTGTACAAAACAGTCGAATAACAGTCAAAAATCAATTTTTTAGGTTTCACTTGCATTTTCAACTCTTAGTTGTACAAAATAGTTGAAATCTTGTTTCTAACATGCTTGGAGGTGTTTTCTTGCTACTGTACAGTGAATGAAACAGATTATTTCAGAGAAAAACACTTTTCTTAGGTTTCACTTGCATTTTCTCCTCAGAGTTGAAGAAAACAGTCAAAAAACGGTTCGAACAACCTTGAAAAGTGTTTTCTTCCAATTTTGCAGGGAAATAAGCAGATCTTCACCATTTCAGAGAGAAAATAACTTTCTATGTTTTACTTAAAACTTGCATTTTCTACTCAGAGAAGTAGAAAACAGTTGAAAATCTGGTTGTCCCATGCTTGGAGGTAATTTCTTGCAATTGAATGAAACTCATCATCATCATTTCAGAGTGAGAAAATCACTTTCTTAGGTTTCAGTTGCATTTTCAACAGATTTGTACAAAACAGTCAAAACCTTGTTTCTCCCATGCTTGGAGGTACTTTCTTGCAATTGTGCAGTGAATGAGGCTGATCCTCAGATAGAGTGGGTACCTCTTTAATTGGCTAGCACAGCCGTGACACCAGGACTTTGAGCTTTGTATGATTCCTCCTCATCTTGATTTTCATATTCAACCATACCATCTGATGATCACTGGTTCCCAGGTTGGCACCAACTCCCAAAATCCCCTCAAAAGAAAATCATACCCAGGTCTTTTGTGGCTCTCAGCCACCCTGCTTCCCTGAAAAAATTCAACCCAGGGCATGGGCCTACTCAGCTGACTGAGGCAGGCCCAGATGGAGCTTCCCAAGCCCCACTTTCATGATAATAATTGAGTCTAGGGCTGGGTCTACCCTTGGCCATCCCATAAACATATGTTGGGGCCAGGGACCTCCCTCCCTGACTCCAACTTACCCCCTTAGTGCTGGTATATCTAAAGAAGGGGAAGGGTTGGAGTGAAGCCTGGGTTGTCAGAACCTTGAGAGGAGGCTACATGGATCAGGGCTTTGATGGCCAGTTTTTGGTCACCATGTCACTGAATGGCACTGAAGCACTCTTTCCTGTCTGCTTTCAGGCCCTCATATTTTAGGTTAATAAAATTGTTGTATGCAATTAGAATTGCTAAGAGCAATTGCTAAGAGCTATGAATAAGTGGGCCGGAACTGATATTGGCATGAAGTGGTATCTTGATGAACTGCAGATACTTAATCAAGATTTTAATTTGGGTATAGAATAAGAATCTTGATAGAAGGTTATTAGCTTGAGAACACTTCTAGACTTAGTAGATGAAATGTTGATAGCAAAAATGAATATGTAAATGAAATACTATTGTCTATGTATATTTTATCGCTCACAAGAAATTTCATTATAGCACACAAGTAACTCTTCTCATCCTATTTAAAAGGCCATCTCCATTTCTAATTGTGTTATGTTTTGTTTTTATGCCTTACAGATGTCAGCATCCCTTATTCAGCTAATATATCAATGCTCTACGCCGAGAGAGAAAGGAGATAAAATAAATAATTCAGTACCTCAGCCATATCATTCAAGCCTTTTGAAGATGGTAGATGCCACACATAAATTTGTGATTCATACCCAAAACACAGATAGAAACTGAGTGCTCTGCATAAGAAAAGGAAAAAAGGGACCAAAACAGTTTGAATTATTGTACCTGATAAAACTTTCTGGGGTTCAGTGAGTGTACTAATTATGAGGTATTGGGAGGGCTCAGAGGCTGCTTCTAGCTCCCTACCCATCCAAAGAGAAGCTAGAAAGGAACCATGAATGAAAAATTAACACAATTTACTGAGAAACTAAACATGAAACTAGCTAAATTCTTCATTATATTTTGCCTTTCAACCACTTCAAAGTAGATATTTCCCTGTCCCCAGAGGGCTCATAATCTAAGTTTTTACCTGAGGCAATGGTGGGTGAAGAGGGCTTGCTCAATATCATAAGGAGTGGCAGTGAGACTTGAGCCCTGGGTAGTAACCCACTGCTGTAACCACTAGGTTTGAATGCTTCCTTTTTTGATCTTATCTACGTCTCCATTTTTTGTAGTTTTGATATTTTGGGGAATAAATATGCATTTAGTATTAAATACTCCTTCTTTTCCTTCAGCGTCAGCTGTTTGTGCTGTAATCACACTTTCTATCATCAGTGTGATGCCTGCATGGGGTTCTGGTACGGTCTAATACAGCAGGTCCCAGCTTTATTTAGAATCATAACATTGAGGGAAAATTTTTTTGCTAGTATCTGATCAGTACTGGTCTCACTAGAGAAGCCTATTTCTACACTGTTTCATTGCATTCTCTAGGTAGCCTTGAACAGCAGGCTTCACAAATGTTTTCAGAATAGATGGGGATTAGTCCATAATAAATTGGAGAACTTGGAGAACATGGCTAGGGCTCTTAATATACATCTGCATACTTTCCCCCAGAGTAACAGTTTAAGAACTTTCTTCGCAACGTTTTGGTGATACAGGTAGAGACCATATCTCCTGTAAGCAAAATCTTCTTCTTGTCATCTAAGAGAAAGAATATAAGGCACGAAGAGGAGCCTCCAGCTGGGAATTTGGCAACAGATAGTTTGGGGATCACAGGTAGGGGTGTGCATTCGTTTTGAACTTAAATGTAAAACGCTACTTATTTTTTTTTTTTAACTTAAAAAAGTGATGAGGCGAAAACGATCGGATTTCCAACTTATTCAACATAGCTATGTTGAATACGTTGGAAATCGCGATTGTTGATCCAAAATAAAAATTTAAACCCCTCACCTTCCTTAATCCCCCCCCCCAAAGACTTACCACAACTCCCTGGTGGTATAGCGAGGAGTCAGGACGCCATTTCTGAACTCCTTTGCGAGGAGCACGTGACGTTGGCGCCACGTCGGAGTCAGGAGGCCCCCCCAAGCTGGCCAAAAGTTCCTTTTGGGTCGAACGAGGGTCCCGGAGTGAACCCGCGGGGAATCACGTGACGCCGCGTCACTCCGACATGACGCCGACGTCACGTGATTCCCCGCGGGTTCGCTCCGGGACTCTCGTTCGACCCAAAAGGAACTTTTGGCCAGCTTGGGGGTGTCAGGAGGCCCCCCCTAGCTGGCCAAAAGTTTCTTTTGGGTCAAACGAGGGTCCCGGAACGAACCCGCGGGGAATCACGTGACGCCGCGTCACTCCGACGTGGCGCCGACGTCACGTGCTCCTTGCAAAGGAGTTCAGAAATGGCGTCCTGACCCCGCTGGACCACCAGGGAGTTTTGGTAAGTCTTGGGGGGGGGGGGGATTAAGGAGGGTGAGGGGTTTAAATTTTTATTTGCACATATGGACATAGACTCAACTAATGGAATTCTCCATATGTCCATATTGACCGCAAATGACCCCCCCCTTTCGACTTATGGACTTATGAACATAAACTTTTGGTCTGCACATCCCTAATCACAGGTTCCCTGGATGACTCTGCTGGAGAATGGAATTAGAGCTTGTCTCTTGGTGACATTTGTTTTTCCTCCTTCCCGGGGGCAAAAAATTTGGATCTTTCCGGATTTGGGTAAAGCTTAGAAGACTTTAAATTTGAATCTGCCCAACTGCACAAAGCAGCAGTTGCAACCCTGAAAAATCTTGCTGGGCAGACTGGACGAGCCATTTGCCTCTTCTTCCACCATCATTTACTATGTTACTATGTTATCCCATTACATTAAAAAAATCAACTGAGAGCAATCATATTTTTTTAATCTTCCTGCAGTGTCCACGTTTGCAATGTTTTTTTGGTCCTTACTGGGGTTGGGTGGCAGGATAGTAAGTCCCCATATTGTACAGGTTCAGAGCTGTTTGATTTATTACTCAAGCACGACTCCGAAAGTTGTTTTCTAAATCTGGTAATTCTTTATTTATTAATAATTAATACACTGCGTATCATCAAAGGTATACGCAGGAAGCAAAAGCATAATATACTCACACAATGTACATAGCACATCTCAGTCTCAGGATCATTTGCTTAAATTTTTCTTCTTGCAGGTCCTGTTTATATATTTTACTTAGCAAGCTATCTGTTTTCTGTTGCGCATGTTCCAACCACAAGTTTGTTAATCCTTAACTGCCAACACAGCTTGTTCTTTGCTCCCCGTTATCTTTCCCTTCACATTCTTTTTCACAGATTAGTTCTTTCGTGCCCTAGGCGTTATCTCATGCTCTTCCTGTGACTCATTTGTTTGTTATGTTCCATCTTGATTCTGCTGATGTTTGTGGTGTCCTTGCAAAACTAGTTCATGCTAGTTTTCGTCCTCAGAGCTTGGTATTATCTCTGGTATTTTTTCCATCAGTATATTCTACAATCCTCCCTTGAGCCAGGTATACTCCTGGCTCACATTAGGTGTCTTCATTCTTCACACAGGGGACTAGCACAGAGACGAGGGCCTTTCTTTTATATCTGTGAAACCTTACCCAGAGACCTCCCTTTTTAACTATTCTCACTTTCCTCGTCCCTTCTATTTTCCTCCTTACTTGTGGTTCGGAGCATGCGCACAGTCTCCAGATCAATGTTCTTATAAGCTATCATATTTGTCATTACTGATTTAGGCATTGGTATTTTTGGTCGACAGTATTGCAACAGAGAAAAAATACATGGGATGCAAAAGCATAATATCATACTCAGAATGAGAATGAGAATACCAATTAGGAAACCTATAAATCCTCGTAGGTGACCTGACAAACCAGTAAACCAGGATACAATTGAGTCCCACCAAGAAAAAGATATTCCTCCCTCAAAATCACTAACTTGAAGCTTAGCAAGTTCTTGTATCTTTTGCATGGTGATGCGAACTATATTTGAGCGATTTACCACTATAGTACAACATTCTGAACTATTTAGCACCGTACACAAACCCCCTTGAACAGCCAGCATATAATCTAAACCATGTCGATTATATGTGGAAATCACAGTTAACTCGTCCACAGTTTGTTGAAGGGCCTTCAAGGCTATTCCTAGTTCATGTGTTACTACATGTAACACAGACTGCAGACGCCTGATAGCCATTCCTAATTCTGCTGCTACTGCAGGTTGAGCAAAGGGTAGCCAGGAAGTGTAGCTAAGTGCGTCCAAGCGAGTCTTAGTTAGAGGATAAGTAGTATTTATATATTCCAAAGAGAGTCGAATTGCCTGATCTTCAGGGACAGCTGAGGGAATGTCTCTTCGGACCCGTGAAGGTGAAATTTGTTTTAGTGGAATAATTTGAGAAAAATAATTAAACGTGATTAATGTACAAAATTCATAAGATAAGGGGAGTGTAAGGAAAACAATTCCATCACATAACCAGTAGTGACCAACATATAAATTAGTAAAATTTTGTATGACTGTCAGATTACTACTGTTGTAAGGACCATAAACAAATGGAGACTGAAAAAGCTTTCCATTACCTCTTGCGATACATGGGGCTTCTGGAATTGTTTTGTTTTCAGGCCACGTATGGATTGTACAGGCAACATATGTAGAATTAAACATATCAGTGTATTGGTGGTCTTTAGCGATATTGTCAGTCGCAGCTATTTTGAGTACACACTTCAGACACTCTGTATTATTGTCCTTATTGCTGGATGAACAGTTGCACATTTCTGTGACTTGGCTAATGTTAAAGCGCGGCAACTTGGTGCCTTTGTGGATAATCCATGTGGCATTATGAGTACAATAAGTATAATTACAGACGATAGGATTCATGGAAGAGGTATTAGTAAGGCACAGATAACCACTTTGGGGTAGGTCAGCTATCAATGGGGGATATGAGCTATTATGTAAATATTGTTTCCATGTTATTCCTGATAGTGGATCTAAGGTGAACGTATTACCTCTACTGTAATTAAAGCCTAAAATATGATGTAATGGGACTGGCATAGTAATGGCAGGAATATGTGAATGTGCTTTCTGATGTGGGGTACAAATAATGCAATCACTAATATTGGACGGGAGAGTTTTCACTAATTCATGAATAGTTTGAACCCATAAATTGGTTAGTCCTGAAAAAGGACCCTGCCTAATAGGAAAATTAACCATTGGCCATGCACATAGTAAAATATATAGGCCATTAATTAACAATAACATTTTTACTCTTTTGGTACCTATCTCACACCTAATATATATTCAGTGATTGGTTTTCAAATACTGCTGGTTATTCAAATAGTTTGCTGAATTGAAAAGAATTCTTTTTCCACAATCGTTGTCTTAGAGAATTGGATTAAATGTTCGAATGTCCGACAAATGTACCCAAGTTGAATGTCCTGTCAATTTAGCAGCGGTGTGGCTCAATTCTTTGATAGTGAAGGGTCCAACGTAGATCGGATCCTTCCAAGTCTTGTGTGTGTAATTCTTCCGCAATACTTGATCTCCTATGGAGAAAGAAGCATAAGAAGACGGTTTAGGAACCTTCTTTGATTCAGTTTGCACTAAATCCGCTGCCATTGCCACCAAGGGCTGGACCTTTTTCCAATACTCCACAGGATTATCAATCCGTGTTATTTTCACCGGATTCATAATCCGTCCAGTCTGTAATTGAAATGGAGTAATCTCATGGATGGTGCCTGGCGTGTTTCGTATATTCATCAGAGCCAATGGTAATACATCCAACCAGGTGTATAATTTTGATGTCTTATTTTTGTTTAATGCGGCTAACAATACTCTCAATTTGGTCTTCAATATTCCGTTATATCGTTCTACCAAACCATTTGAGGTTGGTTTATAGACAGACACACGTCGATGGATAATATTACAAATTTCCTGCAATTCATTCATAATTTGATTATTAAAGTGTGTCCCATTATCAGATACAATTTTGATCGGACAGCCATGGGTTGGTAAAATTCTATGTAAAAAAGTATCAATAACTACATGAGCTGTTTCTTTTGTACATGGGAAAGCTTCTATCCAATGTGAGAAGCTATCCACCCATACCAATACATACCGTTTTCCTTTAATTGCTTCAATCATATCAGTGTAATCAATGTGCCATTCCAAACCTGGTCCCTGGGGAATGGGCAAGCTACCAGGACTCACAGCTGGGCCTCGATGAGCTATATGAGTAGAACAAACTAGACAGTTATGAATTATCTGTACAGCTAAAGCATATAAATTCTGGTTCCAATGATTACTTTGCATGCCAGCTAATAGGGATGTGAATCGTTTTTTGACGATTTAAAATATCGTCCGATATATTTTAATTCGTCAAAAAATCGTTAGGGCCACGATACAATACCAATTCCCCCGATTTATCGTTAAAAAATCGTAAATTGGGGGAAGGGGAAGGGGGAGGGCAGGAAAACCGGCACACTAAAACCCCCTAAAACCCACCCCGACCCTTTAAATTAAATCCCCCACCCTCCCGAACCCCCCCCAATGCTTTAAATTACCTGGGGATCCGGCGGTGGTCCAGAACGGTGGCGGTCCGGAACGGCCCCCTCAATAGAATCATGTTGTCTTTAGCCGGTGCCATTTTTCAAAATGGCTGCCGCAATATGGCGGCGGCCATAGACAAAAACGATTCGACGCAGGAGGTCATTCCGGACCCCCGCTGGACTTTTGGCAAGTCTTGTGGGGGTCAGGAGGCCCCCCCCAAGCTGGCCAAAATTTTCCTGGGAGTCCAGTGGGGTTCCAGGAGTGATTTCTTGCTGCGAATCGTTTCGTACGGAAAATGGCGCTGGCAGGAGATCGACTGCAGGAGGTCATTCAGCGGGGGTTCCGGACCGCCGCTGAACGACCTCCTGCAGTCGATCTCCTGCTGGCGCCATTTCCGTACGAAAACGATTCGCGGCAAGAAATCGCTCCCGGAACCCTGCTGGACTCTCAGGAAAATTTTTGGCCAGCTTGGGGGGCCTCCTGACCCCCACAAGACTTGCCAAAAGTCCAGCGGGGGTCCGTAACGACCTCCTGCGTCGAATCGTTTTTGTCTATGGCCGCCGCCATTTTGCGGCGGCCATTTTGAAAAATGGCACCGGCTGAAGACAACACGATTCTATTGAGGGGGCCGTTACGGCCCGCCGCCGTTCTAGACCACCGCCGGATCCCCAGGTAATTTAAAGCATTTGGGGGGGGGGTTCGGGAGGGTGGGGGATTTAATTTAAAGGGTCGGGGTGGGTTTTAGGGGGGGTTTAGTGTGCCGGCTCACGATTTTAACGATTTTTCACGATAGTTTACACACCCAAATGGCAACAATACGATTCCCTCCCCCTCCCAGCCGAAATCGATCGTTAAGACGATCGAGGACACGATTCACATCTCTACCAGCTAATAATGCAGAGGCAGACAGATGCATGGTTGCATGCCATGCAAAGAAGTATCGCAACACTTCTGGTGTTGTCAAACATTTTTTTCCATTCGGGTGGAGCCATTCTTTCCCTTTTTGATAACATCCTATCGTTTTCCATTTTTGTAATTCCTCACCACTGGGTTGTTCATGGAATATGTCAAGGGGCATAGGATATGGGGTATGGATTAATTGTGAGCTAAATCGTGTTTGCATGGTCATTATATTCACAGTGAGGACCTCTGCAGCAGCTTTGTCTGCTAGATCATTACCTTTTTCCTCAAAGCTCGTACTTCCTGTATGTGCTGGCGTCCATACTATAGCAGTTTCGGAACCTATACCTTCCCTTTTTGATAATATTTTCAGAATTTGCTTCCAATTGTGAATATGTTGTAAGGGCTGACCTGTGGCAGTTATCATTCCTCTTTTTTTCCATTTCAACAAATGATATTGCAAGGAACTAACTACATATGAACTATCAGTATAAATTGTACAGTGCTCATTTATTCCTGATGATTTTAGAGCTGCTATCACAGCAAGGAGTTCGGCTTCTTGTGCTGTTACACCTTTTTCTGTTTGATACTGTATTTTGGTAATAATATCTAAATTGGGTGTAACACTTAATGCTGCAAACGCCGCTTGCTGATCTTTCTGTGTACCATCTGTAAACCAAATTAGCCCCTTATCAAGGGGATCAAACTGTATCAATAATAGTTCTGGGATATCTTTTCCTTTAGCTTGTCGTTGTGCATTATCATTAGGAAAAAATCCATCTAGTAAATTATTCTGGGCTTTCGTAAGAGGCGCAGTTACTATATCTTGAACAGTCAATATGGCTTGATATTTTCCAAATCTGGTTACTGTCAAAGCAGCCTGGCTAGTTGTTAATAAATGATGTATTGAATGAGAGCAATGTAATATTAACGAGCCATAAGGCATAATAGCTCGCCATTTACCAACTGCTGCGACAATGGCGGTTAATAACTTTGGGACTTCAGGTAAAGCCAATTCCACTGGACTATAAGGTCCAGATAAAAATGCTACTGCTTGTTTTGGTGTATCTTCTTGATTCACAAAAGCTGCCCAGGTGTTTCCCATGTCTCTGACCCATATATGCACTTTCAGACGGGGATCTACAGTACTTAAAGGTTCAGCTTGCAGCAAGGTCTGTAACACCTCGTATATAATTATTTCGTCATCTTCAGTCAAAAGTACTTGTGCCTTAGAACTAGTACCAGCTGGCACTTGTAAGTGTCTTAACAGAGGAGAGATACGTGCAGAATATCCCGGTATCCATTGTCGACAATAATTAAAAGTACCTAATAAACCTCGCAATTGTTTTAAAGTCTGGGGCAACTCCTGTTTCTGTAGTTCTATCAGTAAATCTTTTGTTATATACCTAGTTGCAGAGGAAATTATCTGGCCTAGAAAATTAACTTGAGTTTTAGCTAAGACACATTTCTGTTGGTTACATTTATATCCTGTCTCACTAAGCACTTGTAATAATTTAAATGTCCATTCCCAACACTGTATCTTATTTTCCGCAGAGAGCAATATATCGTCAACGTATGTGAACAGAAATACTGATTCAGGTAGCACACTTTTAAAATATTCTAGATCTTTGTTTAATTGTTTGGAGAAAACAGTCGGGCTGTCAGTAAAACCTTTGGGCATTCGCGTCCATCGATAGGCTTTCGTGCCTAGTACAAAGGATGTTAAATCACGAGAAGCCGTATGTAGGGGAATTGCAAAGAATGCGTTAGATAAATCAATAACGGAGTTAAACTTATATATAGGCTTCGTTTGCAATAACGTTAAAGGATTAGCACAAACTGGATATTGTGGAATGACTATATCATTCAATGCACGTAAGTCATGAACAATTCTAACATCATTTTCTCTTTTTGGTACAGGGAACAAAGAAGTATTATAGGGTGACTGTGATTCTTCAATAATACCATGCTCTAGTAATTTTGCAATATGTTTCATAGTAGGCCCCATTAATTTCTCTTTTACTGGATACGGGCTCACATTAGGCCCCGGCTCATATGCCCTAGTCCGTATTCGATAAGCCAGAGCTGTTTTCGCCCTACCATAAGGAGCCTCCTCCGTGCTCCACAATTCTGATGGTAACTGATCCCATCTCCATTCTATCGGGACTTCATTTTCCTCTTCACTTCCAATTGTCGCAACTAATGAAAGAAGGCTTTTAGATGATGGCATTTTAAACGTCAAAGTCAGCCCAAATTGAGTAAGTAAGTCTCGTCCTAATAAATTTACAGGGCAATGTTCGGCAATCAGAAATTTGACCGATGCCTCCCTTTTACCTTGCGTAGTCTCGATTACTACTGGGGTTAGTTCAGTCAAATGTTTTTTACTGGGTTTACCATCAAAGCCAATAGTAGTATTAGTTTCAAGGGATCTTCTTACAGCACTTGGCTTTACACAAATAACAGATGACGTGGCACCCGTGTCAATCAAAAATTGCATTGGAACCTGATGGGGACCTACTAATAGTTGAACAAATGGTTCTGAGGTTTGCAAAAACACAGTATCTCCCTGAATAAGCCCTTCATTCCCTGCGATCTGTCAATAACTATCACGCCCCCACACTGGATATTGTGAGGGTTGCTGACCAGTCTGTAACTGGTCCGGCGCAAGTGGTGGCAGCGGTGGTATTGTCTGAGGTGGTAATGCCTGCAATGATTGTTGTGCATGGTCCTGAACTCCTGATTGTCTACATTCGTTTGCATAATGGCCAAATAACTGGCAGTTCCAACACTGCACATGAGCTCTTCTATCCGGGGACGGTCTGTTCATTATCCCTTGTGTATAACCTCTTCCCCCTCTCCCCTTCTCATTCCTCGACCGTGGGGGATATAGGAGGGATATCCTCCCTGGTGCATCCCCATAAACGGGGAGCGAGGTGGGCCCTGGATCACATAGCAATCCCGTATGTCTCCGCCTGGAAGGCTTCCTTTAGTCTTTGTGTTCTTTTTCTCTTCCAAATCTGCTATCTGTAATGTCATTAATTTACTGGCCATTTTCTGTTGTTCTTTATTCGGCGTCCCTATCATTTTACAATGCACTGACGCAAAATGCAACAAAGTGGCTCTCACTTCTGGCCATGTCTTTGTAGACAACGCCACTACATTGTTTAAATTAGTCTGCATGTTTGCAGGCAAGGTGGCATAAAATAAATGCAAAAATACTGGAATATTTGGTTGAATGTCAGCATCCTGGCCAGTTTGCGGCTTGTACATATCCATACATTTCATCAAATGCATTGAAAAATCAGCCAAGCCATCCCATTTAGATGCAGTGATGGCTGTAAAATCTATACTAGTGGGATATAGAACATTTAAAGCATTTACTAAATCTATTCTATCTTGCCCCTGAAATGGGAGTCCATCAGCGGTGTGGTCACTAATCGAGGACAAGCGCTTACCACCGATAGTTGTGGTAAACTAATGCCACAGGCTGCACATAACGCCTTAAAATCACCTATTGCTAGTTGCGTGCCTGCTGTATTAGTATCTATTGCCTCTAGCCACAACCGTGCTCCCTTATGTGTACTTGGCAGCTTCTGTACGATAGTACTGATATCTACCGGTGTATATGGCTTATATGTTGCAATAGGTTGATTCTGAGGACCAGACCGTACGAAAATGGGATATATTGGTGTCTGTGATCTAGTACCTTTTGCTGGAGGCTGTTCTATCTCATGCATACATTTCTTCCATGTTTTACAACCATCTTGCATATAACCCAGCTCGTCCGAGTCATTACAGTGTGAATTTATCAACCCCAGTAATTCTTGGAGTTCTTCTTCAGAACCCGGTCCCTCCTTGCTACAAGGAATGTTCAAATTTCGTTGAGCAAATTCACCTATAACGGTGTCCCACCATAGGACACCATACTTCTCTTTGTTCAGGTCTAACATTCTACTTTTAATCATGACAGGCACAGGCATTTCAGGCTGTTTGTTACCTTCTTTACCAGAGGTTCCTACAGAGCTTGTTTGGTTAGAGGCATCAGATCGTATTTGCTGACAGTACGAGCTGTCTGCAGGCACTTCTGTTAGATGTATTATGCCTTTAATCTCATAATCATTATTACCAGGGAATGGTTCAGCGTCCTGTCTCTCTGTTAGTTCTTTTTGTTGCCTTTCGAATTCTCCCAAATTAGGATATAATCCAGGTTTTGGTTTCTTTTGTTTAATAACAGCCTCCTCTTCAGGTCCTCTTAAAGAACCGTAACCTACCGGTATTAGTACCGGGGGTGTATGTTCCTCCTGTTTTAACAGGGGATACGTTGTCGCATAAGGAGGTGGGTTTACTAATTTTGAAGTTTCTGATCCTATTTCACTTATTACTTTATTCTTCTTCTTTATCTCTTTATCGGCTGCATATAAGTCACCTGCCACTGAAAATAAATTCCAGACATGCAGATGCTTCTCCAAACTATTCTTTTTCTTATTATCTTGTAAAAATTTTAACAGTGGCAATAACTGACTCGGTTTTAAAGATCCTTCCACGGGCCACGAAAGAAAGGAATCTTTAACAGAATATTTACCCCATTTGTCATTTGTTTTCCTAATAAGATCTTTATCAAATGGAAATAAATTAATCACATGCTGGACAGCCGTACATGTATCATCACTATTAACGTATAACGTATGTAATGTACTAGGCTGTCCTATTTGTTCTTCTGGGACTCTCTTAAGAGTAAAAATTGGGGAAGTTTCAGCCATCTTAAGTTTCGTCTACTTATTCTACACACATATAACTGAATATAGTAACCAACACAAATAAGAACAAATAGTATATACACGCTAATATCACTCCACACAATAAGTACAAGGAAAATATAACCCGTGCAGCGTTAAACCCTTGGTGCGCCTTTCAACAAGATTCACACAGGGACTTGGCTTTAAAAACTGACTACTCCTTGGACCACGGTTGATCACTCCGAGTCAAGGAATCACCAAGAACGTGAATCTCCTATATTTTACCCACAACAACACGGAGTCGTTCTTGCCCAAACACGCAAAACACTCGCGGTCCTGCCGCGGTCGCCAGATTGTTTGTTTTATTACTCAAGCACGGACTCCGAAAGTTGTTTTCCTAAATCTGGTAATTCTTATAATTAATAATTAATACACTGCGTATCATCAAAGGTATACGCAGGAAGCAAAAGCATAATATACTCACACAATGTACATAGCACATCTCAGTCTGAGGATCATTTGCTTAAATTTTTCTTCTTGCAGGTCCTGTTTATATATTTTACTTAGCAAGCTATCTGTTTTCTGTTGCGCATGTTCCAACCACAAGTTTGTTAATCCTTAACTGCCAACACAGCTTGTCCTTTGCTCCCCATTATCTTTCCCTTCACATTCTTTTTCACAGATTAGTTCTTTCGTGCCCTAGGCGTTATCTCATGCTCTTCCTGTGACTCATTTGTTTGTTATGTTCCATCTTGATTCTGCTGATGTTTGTGGTGTCCTTGCAAAACTAGTTCATGCTAGTTTTCGTCCTCAGAGCTTGGTATTATCTCTGGTATTTTTTCCATCAGTATATTCTACAGAGCCTGAGCAAAAAGGCCAAGAAGGGACCACCCTCCCCCAGCTCATGGATCACACCTATTTGACCTTGACCAAAACACCTAGAAGGGACTGTGTACCAATTAATCTAATAAAACGTATCACTGGTAAAAGTTCATGGTAGTGATGCAATTAGAAATACATAGTATAGAGGCTCTGAAAGAATTGCTGTGAGTGCTTCAGTGAGATGCTGAGTGCTTTTCACTGAAAAGCTTTCCCTCTTTTATTTTTCTTCTTTGAACATAGTTAAAATGAAAGGCAAAGTGAGGAGCTTTCCATCCAGGTCCCCACTGGCATTAGCACTCTGTCAGAGCACTTGGTCAGTCCTCCTCTATCTTACCTGTGAATCGGTTGCTGGGGTTAGCATGAAGGCAGCATGAAGGTAGCTCCTCAGCTTGAGTTGGACGTTTTTTTTTAGGTCCGAGCAAACAGACCATCCCCTTGCTTCCGAGTCATGGATCTGTGGCTACACAGCAGGACTTATTGTCAGCTGGAAGAGACGACGTTAGTGATGCATTATCGGAGGGAGGAGGAGGAAACCGTGTTGACAGAAAAGATGGTATAGCATTTGCTATTCTTGCGTGGCCTGGTAAGCAGCAGGAAAAATATATGCAAGTATATGCGAGGTGGTGGAAGGGGAGACTGAAGCAAGGCCAGCAGTTAGGGCTGGGAAAATGGTTCAAGTGATGGAAAGGGGGAGATTGGATACAGCTCTTGATGTTGGAGAAGAACTACTATAGCTGACATCAGAAAGAGAGCTCGTTTGTCCTGCTCTTCTAAGACCATTCTGGATGCTATCTGATCAGTACTGGTCTCACTAGAGAAGTCTATTTCTACACTGTTTCATGCATTCTCAAACTGTTGTCTCAGAGGTTTATGATTCTGTCTAGGTAGCCTTGAACAGCAGGCTTCATTAAATGTTTTCAGAATAGATGGGGATTAGTCCATAATAAATTGGAGAACTTGGAGAACATGGCTAGGGCTCTTAATATACATCTGCATACTTTCCTCCAGAGTAACAGTTTAAGAACTTTCTTCCGCAAACGTTTTGGTGATACAGCTAGAGACCATATCTCCTGTAAGCAAAATCTTCTTCTTGTCATCTAAGAGAAAGAATATAAGGCACGAAGAGGAATTTGGCACAGATAGTTTGGGATCACAGGGTCCCTGGATGACTCTGCTGGAGAAGAGAATTAGAGCTAGTCTCTTGGTGACATTTGTTTTTCCTCCTTCCCGGGGGCAAAAAATTTGGATCTTTCCGGATTTGGGTAAAGCTTCAGAAGACTGGAGGAAGACGTTTATTGCCATGCGTGACGAGATTCATTCTTTATTAAAATTCCCTTGGAAAGTGTTTACTTACAATTGCTGGAACCAAATATGTGTTTTCTGAGCCCCCTCAATTGCATTGCTTTTTAGATCACAAGAGTGCTGAGATGGATAAGAGTTTGACATGCTTGCTAATGTCATTATTTATTTGAGAAACATGACACTCCCTAAATGTTTCTTTCTTTTGTGATTTCATTATTTACTGGCCTCCGTGATTTTCTTCTTGGGCCTGGGATTTGGGGACTTGGGACTTCAAATATTATTACTTTTATGTTTGTATGCAATGATCGAATGGTTTATTTTCTGCTTTGCCTATTCAAGATTTATTCTTGATGTGTAAATATTAAAAACATAATAATAATAAAAAGGAAATACAATGTAAGTCAAGGGAACTCTTAGCATTGAAGCCAAAGAATAAAAAAAAAATACAATAAAACTTGTAACATTCAAAAGTTGAATTTTAATTTTTAATTAAAAAAATCATATTGACTCTCGCCTATTATGCAGCAGGATTTGCAAAACTGTAGAAGATAGGCTTATAGGCTTCAGTTGTCTAATTTACAGAATTTTACATATCATTAATTTAGTAATGACAATTAACTGCACTGTCATATTTTGCAACAAGTATTTTGAAGCTATTCAGATGCAATTAAAAACAAATACCGTGCAATATGACAACAGTAATTTTTTGTTTTAGCACATGCTTGCCATAAGTCCTTCTCTTTCTGTTTCTTTCCTGGGACATGTATAGATAAATACACAAAAGTCAATGTAAATTGTTTAGCAGCGCTGGCTTCCATTTATTAAACCAAGCATTTAATTATAAGCTCTCAAAATGCATCTGAGCCATTCATTCTCAGCTTTCTTTCACAGGAATTCTACAGGTCTCCAGGCTACACAGTGTGCATCTCTGTTGCCAAGAATAAAAGCAGGACTTGAAAGCCATTTTCCTTTTAATCTCACTGCTATGAAATTCTTTCTACGAATAATATGGAAATCATCAAAAACCCTATCATACTAAAAAATAACCAAAAAATAGAACTAGCAGAGAAAGTAAGAAACCTTGGAGTGATAATTGACACAGAGCTTAACATGAAACAACACATATCTTTAAAAGTAAGGGAAGGATACGCCAAACTCATGACTCTTAGAAGACTAAAACCACTACTAACAACTAATAACTTCCGTTCAGTATTGCAAGCTCTTATTTTCGCTAGCACCTATTACTGTAACACCCTCCTTCTGGGTTTACCATACACCACGATTAGACCACTCCAAATACTACAGAACACGGCCGCAAGAATTCTAACTAGCAAAAGTAAAAGAGATCACATAACGGAAACCCTAGTGGAACTACACTGGTTACCCATCGAACAAAGAATACAATACAAAACACTATGTACCATACATAAATTAATACATAACGAAAAAGCTGAATGGCTGAACACAGCCCTTCACGTACACGTCCCTCACAGAAACCTGAGGTCAGCAAATAAAGCTTTATTAACCATTCCCTCAATCAAAACAGCAAAACTAACTCAAGTAAGGGATAGAGCACTTTCCTTAGCAAGACCCATAGGGGTAGATTTTTTTAAAAAGCGTGTTCGCGTACTTTTGTTCGCACACCAGGCGCAAACAAAAGTACGCTGGATTTGATAAGATACGCGCGTAGCCGCGCGTATCTTCTAAAATCCCGGAGGGAGACGTAAATCCACGCGCACCGAGACCCGACCCGGGGGCGGTTCCGGAGGGCGCGGCCATGCCCCCGGAACGCCCCGAGCCGAAACCACGCCCCCGGGCCCGCCCCCGAAATGCCGCGTCCTGCCCCCAAAATGCTGCGTCATTTGGCCCCGCCCCCGACATGCCCCCGACACGCCCCCTTCAGAAAACCCCGGGACCTACGCGCGCCCCGGGGCTCTGCATGCGCCGGCGGCCTATGCAAAATAGGCGTGCCGGGGTGCAAGGCCCTGCTCGCGTAAATCCGGGCGGATTTACGCAAGCAGGGCTTTTTTTTTATTTTTTTTTTTATTTATACTTTATTAACTTTTCAAGTTTTACAATAACAAATATATTCTTTGTCATCATGAAATCTAAGTGCTTTAACAGTTAAGAAACTACACCATACTCATCTATTTAGTATTCTCTATACAGAGAACTTTTGTCAATTTCAAGCACTAACACATTATAGAGGAAATATAATGGGGGGGGGGGGGGTGTTAGAAATTACAGAGGAGTTATAATGTGGAAATAAAACATATAATGGTCAAACAAGTGCAAGCTTCTTAAATATTAATCCGTCATGGTGTTTCAACTGTTACTGGATGTCTAGTACTTAAGAAATCTCTCAGAGGTGTGTCAAAGAAAATATAAGTAGAGCCATGCCAGCCTATAACACATTTACAAGGGTATTTCACAATAAAACTTGCGCCCAAAGATAAAACTTTGGGCTTCATCTGAAGAAATGCCTTGCGGCGCAACTGGGTGGCCTTGGCAAAGTCTGGAAATATCCTTACCAGGTCCCCACAAAAATGAACCCTCAAATTTTTATAATAGGTACGCATTATCAGGTTTATATCTTCTTCAGAAAATAAAGTCACTAGAAGTGTCTCTCTCCTCGTGACCTCTACTTCCGATGCTTCCAAATATTGCTTCAGATTTGCCAAGTTATCCAAAACATTATTTCTGGAAATATCCTGCCTTTGGGATAGATGTATCACTTTTTTTATCGCTGGAATCTTCTCCTGGGGGATTTTCAAAAAATCTCCCAGGTATTTTTTAAGAGTTATCAGACTTGACTCGTCTTTAACCACTGGAAAATTAAGTATACGAATGTTCAGATGCCTGATAGAGTTTTCAAGTGACTCCATTTTGCGTAATGTAGCTAACCTCTCTCTTGAAAAGGCAGCGGAAACCTCCTTCAGTTCTTTTACCTCCGTTTCTATTTTTTGGATAACGGCTCCTTGTTCTTGTAAAATTTGCTGGTGATCATGTGCTACTACATCCAACTTAACAGAAACTCCTTGTAACTTTGGAGATTGCTCTTGTAGCTTAAAATCCATTCCAGCTGTAAGCTCCCAAATGGAGTCTAAAATCACAATTGCTGGTTTTTCAATCCTGCGTGCATTTAGACTCACCCCGCTGGCACCAAGAATCGAATCGGTCCTCACCACGGCGTCTTCCACGCTTCCTATCTCCCCTTCTCCTCCATTCTGACCTTTCGGGGTTGAAGTCGTCACTTCCCGGGAAATCGCACCTTTGGCACCCCCCGACTGGCTTGCTTCACCCGAGTTTCCTCGGGGCTCTCCAGTTGCTCCTGGGGATTCCGGGGAGGAAGCCTGCAGCAATTGTCGTGACGTTGGCGGGCTCAATGATATTTCTCCTGGCGAAAATGGCTCTCCTCCAGTCACTCCGCCAGCGGGAGTTGCTGCCCGCCCAGCAGAAGTTGCGAACTCTCTGATTAATCTCTGGTCTGAAGGTAGGGTGGATTCGGTGGGGTAAACTCTCACCCTACCTTTTCTTTTGTGGGGCATTTTTCAAGATAAATCTGAAATTATTAACCAAGAAATCAGAAACCAGCCAGAGCTTCAGGGAGACGCTGCCACTCGATCGGCCATCTTGGTTACGCCCCCCGCAAGCAGGGCTTTTAAAATCCACCCGACAATATGGAACTCCATGCCTGCCGAGATACGCTTACAAAGAGACATCAAAACCTTCAGAAAAAATTAAAAACATGGTTATTTAAGCAAGCATACTACAATGAGAAAGGTGAGTAATACACAAAAAACATGGAAGGCGACCCGCAGAACAACTATACGGGTATGTATTTTCTATTTTTATTTAAATTTTATTCTATATGTTTTGCACTTAACTACAAAGGATTAGATCTTATAAATTATATACGTTAAATCTGTAACTGATAAGTTTGGACATAATGTATCACCCCACCTATGAATAATTATAATACTATGTAACTGTAATTACTGGCACCTGGTTAGTGGATAGAACTCAATAATGTTTCCAACATTAGTATTTGTGCCTTATTGTAAACCGTTGTGATGGTATCTAACTAAATGACAGTATAGAAAAGTTTTTAAATAAATAAAATAAATAAATAAAGGGGATTAGATAATGTGAGAAATTGGCATAGGGCTACAGATCAGTGGTTCTCCTCTCATGTCCTCATGACTCCAAAACAGGTCTGATTTTGAGAATATCTAACATAACTAAGCATGAGATATTTATGTATATTTGGTCCAAAATTCAAGTTAATTTTTCATTTTTTTGGTGACCTGAAACCCAGCCCTTTTTATATAACATGAGGACCAGAGTTGAGAACCAATTCTAAGGAGCCTTTCATAGATTTAGAGGACAATTTTCAAAAGATTTTTCTGAGAATAAATTAATGGTTACTCATTGAAATCTACTTTTAAAAAATTATTCCCCTCCTCTAGTGCATTGTCTAATTCGTAATTGTTTGGCAATCGCAAAAAAAGAATCAAATTTCCATGAATTTTCAGGTTACATAGAAACATAGAAACATAGAAATGACGGCAGAAGAAGACCTAATGGCCCATCCAGTCTGCCCAGCAAGCTTCACACATTTTTTCTCATACTTATCTGTTTCTCTTAGCTCTTTGGTTCTATTTCCCTTCCACCCCCACCATTAATGTAGAGAGCAGTGATGGAGCTGCATCCAAGTGAAATATCAAGCTTGATTAGTTAGGGGTAGTAGGGGAAGTAACCGCCGCAATAAGCAAGCTACACCCATGCTTATTTGTTTTACCCAGACTATGTTATTCAGCCCTTATTGGTTGTTTTTCTTCTCCCCTGCCGTTGAAGCAGGGAGCTATGCTGGATATGCGTGTAGTATCAGTTTTTCTTCTCCCCTGCCGTTGAAGCAGAGAGCTATGCTGGATATGCGTGAAGTATCAGTTTTTCTTCTCCCCTGCTGTTGAAGCAGAGAGCTATGCTGGATATGCGTGAAGTATCAGTTTTTCTTCTCCCCTGCCGTTGAAGCAGGGAGCTATGCTGGATATGCGTGAAGTATCAGTTTTTCTTCTCCCCTGCCGTTGAAGCAGAGCGCCATGCTGGATATGCGTGAAGTATCAGTTTTTCTTCTCCCCTGCCGTTAAAGCAGAGAGCTATGCTGGAAATGCATTGAAAGTGAAGTATCAGGCTTATTTGGTTTGGGGTAGTAACCGCCGTAACAAGCCAGCTACTCCCTGCTTTGTGAGTGCGAATCCTTTTTTTCTTCTCCCCTGCCGTTTGAAGCAGAGAGCTATGCTGGATATGCGTGAAGTATCAGTTTTTCTTCTCCCCTGCTGTTGAAGCAGAGAGCTATGCTGGATATGCGTGACGTATCAGTTTTTCTTCTCCCCTGCCGTTGAAGCAGGGAGCTATGCTGGATATGCGTGAAGTATCAGTTTTTCTTCTCCCCTGCCGTTGAAGCAGAGCGCCATGCTGGATATGCGTGAAGTATCAGTTTTTCTTCTCCCCTGCCGTTGAAGCAGAGAGCTATGCTGGATATGCATTGAAAGTGAAATATCAGGCTTATTTGGTTTGGGGTAGTAACCGCCGTAACAAGCCAGCTACTCCCCGCTTTGTGAGTGCGAATCCTTTTTTCCACATTTCCTCTTGCTGTTGTAGCTTAGAGCGATGTTGGAGTCACAGTAACCATGTGTATGTTTATTGAATAAGGGTATTATCTCCAGGCAGTAGACGTCATTCTGGCGAGCCACCCACTATTGACGGCCTCTTGATTTTATGGATCCACAGTGTTTATGCCACACCCCTTTAACTGTAGGTTAAAGTTGGTTTTTGAATTACTGCGCACTAACAGATGTTAGTGCGCATGGAATATCCGTTAGTGAGCAGTACCAGGACTTAGGGCGCAGTAAATAGCGAACCACTATACTGTGCAGTAACTCTGTGTCATTGAAAACTATGGGGGTAGATCTTAAAAGCCCCGCATGCGTAAATCCTCCCGGATTTACACACGCAGGGCAATCCTCCCAGATTTACATGCGCAGGGCACTTGCGCGCCTATTTTGCATAGGCCGCCGGCGCGCGCAAAGCCCCGGGACGCACGTAAGTCCCGGAGCTTCGTAAAAAGGGCGGGAGGGGGCGTGTCCGGGGGCGTGTTGGCCGGCCGGGGGTGTGTCCGGGGGCATGTCTGGGGTCAGGGGGCGGTCCGAGGTGGGTCCGGGGGTGTGGCAACAGTTCGGGGGCAGGCCAGAAGGGCGGTCCCGAGTCCCCCGGCACTGCGGCCTGTGCCAGGGGATGCCGAGGTGGCACGCACAAGTTACGCCTGCCTCAAGCAGGCGTAACTTGTACAGCAAAGGTAGGGGGGAATTTAGCTAGGGCTGGGGGGTGGGATAGATAGGGGAAGGGAGGGGAAGGTGGGGGGACGCAGAGGGAACGGAGGCAGGCTGCGTGGCTCGGCGAGCTCAGGCTGCTGATTTTGCGCAGCCTTGTGCGCGCCGACCCCAGATTTTATAAGATACGCGCGGCTACACACGTATCTTATAAAATCCGGCATACTTTTGTTTGCACCGGTTGAGCGAACAGAAGTACGCATGTGCGTACTTTTTAAAGATCTACCTCTATGTTTATGACAGTGGGCATTGATATATGTTAGTGCGCAGTAAGATACAATGATACTAAATTGCCACTTTTTTGTCAATTTAGGGATGAATATGTATTCCTATTGGTTGTCTTCTTGTTGTTTATGCATGTTACCAAGGTTACCAACAGCTGAGGTGCTGTTTTTTACAGATTGTTTTATATGGGGGGGGATGGGGAATGGGAACTTGACAACAGTTCTAATCCTACTGTAGTGTGTCTGTGATTATTGTGATTATGTCATCAGTCATGTGACTAGAATTTGTTTATTCTTCTATTACCAGGCACTGGCAGATGAAATGTTTTGAATTTGCCAATCCCTGTGCTGCATTTTAGAAAGGGGGTCGTTGTTGCATTATATATGCATTATTCATATGCAGCATTTTTGAATTGGCCAATTATAGGTTTATTTTCCCTTCTACTTTTAGTCACTAGCTATAATAGCTATATAATAAGGGGTGCTCTGCTTGTGTGTTGCTTTTGTTTTGTAGTTTTGAGGAGAAAACATCAGCTCTTTATTCAATCAGTCGTTAGCTGCAGCTGTTGATTGATAATTAATACAGTCTTTATTGTTAAAGGGCTTAGCAAGCTTAGCTAGCTGATACTAGCCCACCAGTAGCCTTTATAGCTAACAGCCAGTACTAGCCTAGCCACTAGCCACTGCCAGTAGCCACTACCAGTGAGCTTGCTAGCTAGTAGTACTGCTACTTTTTTCTGTTTCTAATTGAGTGAGCACTTCGCAGCATTATCCTAGCCTAGGCACCAGCAGCAGTGCTTGTAAAGGACATAAGGTAGGTACGTTCTGTGGATTGCAGCAGTAGAGTTTTAGTAGATTTATATTATATCATATTATATCATATTATATTTATTAATATTATATAGATGTATTAAATTGTTTATTCTACTAGATTTATTATAGCTAGCTAGGCTATTAGCCTAGTGTCACTGGCTAGTGGCCAGTGAGCCACTACTAGTAAAGTATGGAGTAGATTTTAAAAGCCCTGCGCCGGCGTGATATTTTGCATAGGCCGCCGGCGCGCACAAAGCCCCGGGACACGCATATGTCCCGGGGCTTGCTAAAATGGGTGGTCCGGGGGCGTGTCTGTGGCCTGGGGGCGTGTCCAGGGGGCATGTCTGCAGTCCGGGGTGGTCCGGGGGCGTGGCCGAGTGCCCCGACACAGCGGCCTGTGTTGGGGCCTGCCCAGCCGGTGCGCGCAAGTTATGGCAAGCCAGCAGCAGGAGTAACTCCATCGAACAAGGTGGGGGGGGGATTTAGGTAGGGCCGGGGGGGTGGGTTAGATAGAGGAAGGGAGGGAAAGGTGGGGGGGGGGACAAAAAAAAAGTTCCCTCTGAGGCCGCTCCGATTTCGGAGTGGCCTCGAAGGGAACGGAAGCAGGCTGTGTGGCGCAGCGCGCGCAGGCTGCCGATTGCGCGAACAAAAGTACGCGCGTGCAGTGTTTTTTAAAATGTAACCCCTATAGCAATTCTACTACTAAACCTATAATTGGCCAATAGGTGTCTATACATCCAATATCCTATGTTATGTATCTGCTCTGTGGTCTTGGGCGATAAATCTAAAAATACTTTCATCTTAACATGTTCTAGGAGCTGGCTCTTTTTTTTATATATATATATATGTTAGTATCCTTCCTGTCCTGTGAGTCTGATTCCAGCTCATGTCTCTGCTCTGCTCTCAGGTGTATCGTCCGGTTTCCATTCCTGGGGGTGGCATGTCCCAGTTCATTATTTTTTCCCACTATTGTAGAAATCTGCAGTGAGTCTTGCTTTTTTCAGGGATTCATGTAATGTAAGTCCTTCCAGAAATATGAGGCTGGAAGTTGCAGACTTTCCCTGGATACCAACCATGCATGGCCTGTCATCCCTTTGATGCTTGTGCTTGGCTTCTGCCTCTGTGTGTGAGATTTGGGGGATGGGAGGTAAGGAGAAGTGTTAGATAGGGAATCCCTTTCGGGTAAGACTTGAAGTGGGAGGGAGAAGTTATTTTAGTCCAAAGAACAGAATAGGCCTGAAAAGGATAGGAAAAAATAGAAATAGGATTGCAGTGCCACAGTGCTAACAATGCTTGCATGTAACATTAGCAGCCAGTAGCCTAGACACTGCCAGGATGTCCTTCCTGGCAGTGTAATGAGTGAGTTACTGCAGCCTAGTTTCAGTCTGCTGCAATTTGATGCTCTGGCCAATGCATGGTAAATATATAATTCTGCAATTGCAATATAATATATATACTATATCAAATTATCGATTGTCAGTGTCACTCACTGACTATTAATAAATAATCACAGAAGCCTTCTTTGTCCTGTGGTCTGGGGCTAGCCTATAGCTATTAGCTCAATAAAGTTTAAAAAATAAATACCAAAGTAATTTATTAACTTGTTTAATCTACTAGATTTATTATATCCTTCTTTGACCACAGGATCATCATGCCACTACCAGTACCCTCTGGAAAAAAACGTGGTGCTAGGACTAGTGCTACCGGAAAGAGCTGTCTGCCAGTCCCTAGGAAAAAACTGTGATTTTTTGAGAAGAAAGAGGATGTAGAAGCGCAAGGAAACTTGTTGCAGGGGAAGGAAGGAGCAAAATGTGAGGAAAAGGTGAAATTCTTAGATGAAAGAATGGTGCTACAGAAAGTCTTGGATGATGATGATGAATCAGATATTGATGATGATGAGGAGGAGGATGTTGATGATCAGGAGTAAAAATTCTGAGGAGGAGGAGGAGGAGAACACCAGCAATGACAATGTTAGTCATATTGCAAAAACACCAATGAGAATAACTAGTACTGCTACTAGTCAGATTGCAAAACAAACAACTACTGCCAGTGCCAGCAGTATTGATGATACCCTATCCCCTACACCATTTGAACATCCGCACGTGACTAAAACTACTACTACTACTATTTCTAGTAGTATGAAAATGACAACAAGTATCCAGCCTGGAGTAAGGAACAGTACAAGCACATCTAAGATTTGGAATCATTATCATGTTGTGGCTGACCAGAGATTTGGGCAATGTATCCATTGTAAAAAGATGGAGAGCAGTGGAAGAATTATTGGACATCTTACTAACAGCAACATGAAATGTCACCTTGAAAGAGAACATAGAGCACTGTTGCTTGCAGAAGAAGCTGGTCCCACCGTGCTTGCCCAGGCTTCAAGTAAAGCAACAGAGAAGCAGCCACAGAAGGAAAGTAGTAGTACTAAAGAAGATACAGATTGTGTGCATCTGCAGAAGCAGCAGTCTCCTCCTCCTCATCCCCAGCAGCAGTGGCAAGCTACCATTGGGGTGGTGTTCTTCTGCAATGTCACAGAGCAGGAAGCAGGCAATGTCCAAAGTGGGTACACGACATATTGCTCTAATGATTGCTTTGGATGATCAGCCACTGCAGATTGTAGAAAATGAGGGATTTAAGTGGATGTTCCATTATTTTGCCCCTTTCTACAAACTTCCTTCAAGAAGTACATTTAGCCGTCAGGTGCTTCCTTCCCTATACAGAAAATGTCATGCTGAAATGCAGATTGTGATGGCAAGGGCAAAGGGGAGGAGCATCCATCTCACCACTGATGTTTGGACTAGTATGAATGCAATGCATGCATATTTGTCTCTAACAGCACATTGGTGGCAGCTGGATGAGGCATTAATACCTGTAAGCAGCACTAGAGGTGGCAGCAGTAGCACCAGCAGCTCCAAAAAGGTTTTGCCAGGATACTGGTGGGCTTTACTGCATGCTCAAGTGCTAGACAAGAGCCACACTTCAGAAAATATCTTACATGCAATTCCGGGGATGATGGAAATATTTATTTTATTTATTTATTTAACACTTTTCTATACCGACCTTCATGGTAATAACCATATCAGATCGGTTTACATCGAACAGGGTAAACTGAAACAAAAACAAACGTATGAACGGAGGAAGCAAAGTTACATTCAACAAGGAGGGTAAACTTGGAAGCTTAATCAGCTGGAAAGAGAGGCCTAAGAGGGCAGTAACTAATAATATAATACAATAGAGTAAACAGGCTAGTGCTTAATATGTACTTAGAGGTACAGGTTCCATCGCTCATAAAGAGTATTAGATCATCTAGAGTGTATCAGGGGGATCTGAGAAGGTTTGGCGGAAAAGCCAAGTCTTAAGGTTTTTCCTAAATGTTAGGAGGCAGGGTTCCGGCCTGAGGTCTGAGGGGATGTTATTCCAAATAGCTGGGCCTGCTGTCGAGAAAGCTCGGTCTTTGGTCGAGGTGAGGCGCGTAGCTTTAGTTGGAGGAGCTTGCAGAGTTCCTTTGTGGATTTCTCTAATCGGTCTGTTGGAGGTATGGAGTTTGAAGGGAATTTCGAGGTCGAGTTGAAGTTGATTGTGGATGGATTTGTGTATTAAGGTGAGTAATTTGTGTAGGATTCTGAAGTTAACTGGTAACCAGTGTAGGTTTCTGAGGATGGGTGAAATGTGTTCTCCACGGTTGGTGTTAGTCAAAATTCTAGCTGCGGCATTCTGTATCATCTGTAGCGGCTTGGTGGTAGAGTTGGGGAGACCTAGGAGGAGAGCGCTGCAGTAGTCTATTTTGGCAAATAGCAAGGATTGGAGAACTGTCCTGAAGTCGTGGAAAAATAGGAGGGGTTTGAGTCTTTTTAGAACCTGGAGTCTGTAGAAGCAATCTTTGGTTGTGATGTTGATCATTTTCTTTAGGTTTAGGCGGTTGTCGAGAATTACCCTGAGATCTCTTACATGCGTATGAGTGAGATGGCTGTTGTGGAGGGACTGAGGGAGGGAGTTATCTTGGTTGGAGGAGATGAGGAGGAGTTCGGTCTTCGTGGCATTAAGGACCAGGTTTAGACTGTTGAGAAGGCTAGTGATAGATTGTAGGCAGTTATTCCAGTGAGTGAGAGCTTTTGAGATGGATTCTGTTATAGGGATCAGAATCTTCACATCGTCTGCGTAAAGGTAGTGTATTAGTTTAAGATCTGTTAGCAGGTGGCAAAGGGGGAGGAGGTAGATGTTGAAGAGGGTGGGAGATAAGGAGGATCCTTGTGGTACACCAAGTGAGGAATTTGTCGAAGGTGATTCTTTATTATTAATTTTGACTTTAAAGCTTCTGTTGCTGAGGAAAGACTTGAACCATATGTGGACTGATCCGGATATACCAATGTCTGATAGGCGATTCAGGAGGATGGAGTGGTTGACGGTGTCGAATGCCACCGAGATGTCTAGCAGGACTAGTAGAAAGGAGTGGCCTTTGTCTAATCCCATAATAATATGGTCTGTTAGTGAGATGAGGAGGGTTTCTGTGTTGCGTGATTTGCGAAAGCCATATTGGGATGGATACAGGATGTTGTGATCTTCTAAATAATCTGAGAGCTGGGTGTTTACCAATTTCTCCATTAGTTTGGCTAAGAATGGGAGATTAGAGATGGGGCGGAAATTGACTAATTCTCTGGGGTCTAAATTGTGTTTCTTAAGGAGGGGTTTAAGGGAAGCGGTTTTTAGTCTGTCTGGATAAATCCCTTGAGTTAGCAGGCAGTTTATAATGTTGGTCAGTGGTCCAGAGATCGTGTTTGGGATAAGAAGCAGGAGTTTGGATGGGATATTGTCTGCTGGGTGGCTGGATGGTTTCTGTCTCTTTAGGAGGGATTCGATCTCTCTGGGAGAGGTTAGTTCGAAGTTGTTGAGCTTGGCTCCCGCGAGGGTGTGGAAATTGTCGCATGTAGCGAGGGGGGAAGTATTGGTAGGGAGTAGTGCAAGAGTATTCGAAATCTTCTGTTGGAAGAATGATGCAAGCTCGTTAACCTTGGATAGTGCCTGTTCGTCTGGTATCGTCGGAGGGGCTGACTTTGTGATTTGTGATACATAAGAGAAAAGAGCCTTGGCATCATATTGGAGATTGTGGATTTTATTGGCATAGTATTCTCTTTTTGTCTTTAGGTCCTGTAATGATGTAAGGTTCCTTTGTATGCTGAAAGAGTAGATAAGTTGGGGGTTTTACGCCCTCTGTTTTCTTTGTGTCGTAGGTCTTGTTTCATCCGTTTAAGTTCGGAAGTGAACCAGGGTTGATTTCCTTTTTTTGCTGGATTAATTGTTTTGGAGACTGCGGGGCATAATTTGTTTGCTACTGCTTCAGTGATCTTATGCCAGGAAAGTACGGCTGAGTCGGGATTGGATAGGTCTAAGTTTGTGAATTCCTTGGAAAGCTGATCACTGAGTATATCTGATGCGCAAGGTTTCCTGAAGTGAATGGTGGAAAGGCGCTGTGGTGTGTATGTCTGTTTATTTGTGGAGAAGGAGGAGTTTATCAGGAAGTGGTCTGACCAGGGGATTGGGGTACACGAGGGTTCCATTGTGCAGGAGAAGTTAGAGTTGATGAAAATAAGATCCAGAGTGTGTCCAGCTTTGTGTGTAGGGTTGTTGATGATCTGATTGAATCCCTTTGCACTGAGGGAGGCGAGGAGAGCTTTACAATTGGAAGAGCGGGGTGAGGCATCGATATGGAGGTTAAAATCTCCCATGATCATGGTTGGAAGGTCTGTGTTGATGTGCTTCACTATAGATTCTATAAGAGGTGAGGAATCAGTTTCTAGTACTCCTGGAGGGGCATAAACTAGCAGTAATTGAAGTTGTTTTGATTTGACTAAACCCAGTTCCAGTTTGGACTCAGACCTGATTGTATGCGATGTAAGTCTGAGTTCTTTCTTGGTAGCTAGTAGAAGACCGCCCCCTCGTTTTTGTGTCTGTGGAATGCAAAGATGTCATATATGTGGGTGGGTAGTTGGTTGATTAGCGCAATGTCTGAATTTTTTAGCCAGGTTTCTGTGATGGCACAGATGTCTGGGTTAGAGTCCAGGAGATAGTCGTTGAGGATGTGAGTCTTTTTAGTCAGAGATTGTGCATTAATTAGGGTTACCGAGAGTAGAGCGAGCCCTAGGAACTGGGTCAGAGGGGTGATCATGATTGGGATGAGAGATCTGGAAACTCTTGATGGTATTTCTTGAGCAGGAAGAATGCCAGAGTGGTGGCGGTGGTATCTGATAGGGATCTGATGGGTTAGCATTTCTTCCCGGAGTTTTGTTAGCGGGATTGGGCGTGAGGCTTAGATGCTGGAGAAGTGAGGGTCCAATTGGCTTTATATCTATAGAGGACACGTTAAGGTTTGAGCTCAGTATGTTAGGTGAGTGAGTGAAGAGTATAGATATGGGATGAGGTAAAGTCTGGTCAATGGGGGCGCTGTGAGTGATCCGTGTAAGGCTCTGGCCTGCGGTACCTGCAGTCGTCGGGCTCTTTAGACGGTCTAAGGTAGAGTGGTCTCCGGAGTCACGGGGTGGGCGGGCTTACCGCGCTGGAGGACCCTACTCCTCTTCCTCTTGCCGTGGCGTTGCGGATCAGGTCCGATGACTGGGTCGGATGCCCTTACGTGGATGCCGTCTGGATGATTGCTGGAGGTGTCTGGAAGAATGCTGGGATTGACTGGATGGTGAAGGGTGAATGCTGGGAAAGGCTGGCTGAAAAATAGGGGGTAGCAGTATGGATATTAGAAGTGCTTACTGATGTAAACGAGTTCTTCTGAGGGGTTGAGCAGGGGTTCCGGTGGCTGTTGCAAATGTCTTGGACGGAGGGAAGTTGATGCGGTGAACTGTAATGGAGGTTCTGTAATGGAATGGGCTCTTTAGAAGCAGTGATATGGAATGCTTAAATGGATATTTCATTACTGACAATTGTTCCAATATTATTAAAGCTCTGGCTGATGGTGGATTCAAGGGCATCCAATGCTTTGCACATACCCTGCATCTGATAGTAAGGGATGCTTTGGGGCTTAGTGGCAAGGAAGGTGGTACAAGTTGATTGAAAAGTGTCGCAAAATAGCTGGGCATTTCAACTGCAGTGTGAAAAGTGGGAAGCAACTCAGAAAGAGGCAAATAGCAGTTGGCACACCTTTGCACAACCTTCTTCAGGATGTGCCTACCAGATGGAATTTCACATATCTTATGTTGGAGAGGTTGTCTGAACAGTAGACACCTCTTCATGATTTGGCAATGGCAACTGAAATTGGATTGGAAAATCCTCTTGGATGTCAGGACTGGACAAACATTGCACAGATGGTGCATGTCCTCAAGCCTTTCAAAGTATATACTGCTACATTCAGTTCAGCTACGGCCACATTGGGTGGTGTCATCCCTGTAATAAACGATCTGGAGGAGGTATTAGAGGAATTTCTGCATCAGCCAGATTTCTCTAAGGAAGTGTTACTGCTTGTTAAATGCTTAAAAGAGCAAGTTCAAAAAAGATTGAAACCTCTCATGCATAGGGATTGCTATATGTTAGCCACAATGTGTGACCCATGTGTGAAAGGCAGTATTGCTCTCCAGGCAGTATTCCTCCACCTGGAGGAAATAGGCATTGCTGACACCACCCTTTCCTGGTTCTCCTCATTTATTTATTTATTTATTTATTTATTTAAAGTCTTTTATATACCGGAGTTCATGCACTAGTGCATACCACTTCGGTTTACACAGAACAAGGAACAGAAAATTACATCAAACAGATTGAACAATTAAACAAATATACAATTACAACCAACGATTGGGTATAAATAACATGGCTAACTTAGTAGGAACTTAGAGTTCGAGGTAAAGGAGAGAAATAGTACCAAGTGGTAACAGAACAATGTTAATGGCTAAATAATAAATATAAATAGTAAATACAAATTCTTATAATAAATACAGGTGCTTATAAATACAGGTGCTTATAATAAATAAATACAGGTGCTTATAATAAATACAGGTGCTTACAGATTACAGTCTTCATGAAAAGTTTACATCTACAGAATAGGGTTAAGTAAATAAGAACTGGCGGTTATTTCTATAGGAGTGAAGACTTCAAAAACTGAGGTTACATCTGGATTAAGAGGTATTGGTGTAGCATGCTCAAATATTTAATGATTTGGAATTGTGAGACCAAGGATAAAAATTAGGAGTTGTTTGATATGATTATAAAAGCGAGAATGATTCAAGTTCTGGGAAGTGGTTCTGAGCTAGACCTTTAAGTGTAGGCTTTTGTAAAGAGCCAGGTCTTGAGTTTCTTTTTGAATGTTCGAGTACACGTTTCGAGGCGAATGTCCGTGGGGAGGGCATTCCAATGAAGGGGGCTGGCAGTCGAGAATGCACGTTTCTTGAGTGAGGACTTGGCTGAAGGTTCGTGTAAGGTGCCTAAGTATCTGTTTCTGATTGGTCTTGAAGACTCGTGTAGGCGAAGTGGAAGGCTTAGATCTAGCGACGTTTGTGAATGGATGTTCTTGTGTGTTATAGTTAGCACTTTGAAAATGATTCTGGATCTGATGGGGAGCCAGTGTAAGTGTTTTAGTATGGGTGTTATGTGTTCACTTCTGCTGGTGTTAGTAAGAATCCTTGCGGCGGAGTTCTGCAACACTTGTAGAGGTTTTGTGGTAATGGTTGGAAGGTCTATAAGCAGAGAGTTGCAGTAATCGATTTTGGAAAATAGTAAGAGAATACATAGTAAAAACTGACAGACACCAATCCTCACACGTCCCAATCACACAAGGTGTTCCTCAAGGTTCCTCCTTATTGTCCACCCTGTTCAACATTTACCTCCTACCACTTTACCGCTTACAGTCCGACCTAGGCCTGAAATTTTTCCTATATGCAGACGATGTGCAGATTCTCATACCGATCCAAAAATCGATTGATGAATCCATGCACTTCTGGGAATCCTGCCTCACATCTATTACATCCATGCTGTCCAACCTCCACTTAGCTCTAAACACATCAAAAACGAAACTACTCATCATCTCCAGCCATCCGGTCTGCACCCCACACCACACACCCGAGAACACAACCACTACACAACACCAACCACAGGCAGTAAGAGACCTGGGTGTCCTCATAGATCATCAACTAAACTTTAAACCATACATCAAATCCCTCCTAAAGGGAGGTTTCTACAATTTAAATGTCCTCAGGAAACTCAAACCATTACTTCACACTCAAGACTTCCGTACCGTAGTGCAGACCACCATGCTTGCGAAACTGGACTATTGTAACGCCCTCCTACTCGGCCTTCCTGCCTCCACCATCAGGCCACTCCAGATCCTTCAAAACTTGATGGCCAGAGTCATAACAAATACTCGCAAAACGGAACACATCACCCCTGTATTAAAGGACCTGCACTGGCTCCCCATCTCCTTCCGTGTACAATACAAAACCCTTACTATTCATCACTGTTCATTACACAAATTCAATCACACCTGGCTTGAAGAAATGCCTCGCTTCCGTACTACCAACCGCCCCATAAGAAATGCTCATGTAGGTACCCTACACACCCCTTCTCTTAAGTCAGCACACCTGTCCGTCACTAGAGAAAGGGCCTTTTCCATAGCTGGTACCTCCCTATGGAATTCTCTCCCCGCCTCCCTCCGTATAGAGCCGTCCCTCATGAAATACAAAAAAGGAGTCAAAACATGGCTCTTCAAGCAGGCCTACCCGGACACAAATATAACGTAGTCTTACCACATAGTCAGATCTCCGCCTTGACCTTCCCTCTTACCTTCCCCTTTTCCTCCCTCTCCATCCCCCCAGAATTTTGCATATTTGAACTCCCTCGGCATATGAAATCCATTGATAAAGATAATAATGTACAAAGTTCCTTTTCTGCCCCTTTCTACTTTTTCTGCTTTCTAACCTGACAGATACTTCCTCATATTATGTACATAGTTTCTCCTTACTTTGACTACTATATGGCATTTTGTTTATTGTATTTTCCTCCTTTCAGTTCAATGTAAGCCGGCATGATGTGCCTTATGAATGTCGGCAAAGAAAAGCCTATAAATAAATAAATAAATAAATAAATAAATAAGTACAATGCTCTTATACACTGGAAAAAAAGTTGATTACAATGGTTGAAAACATAATGTCAAACAGGGTCTGTGCCACTGGTAATGGTGAAAAAGAATTAGGATCATCCTCTCAGTCTCCAACTCCATCCTACTCAAGTACTAGTATCAGCTACTCCACTACTCCTTCCATGACACATCAAATTATTAGTCACAAGCAATCGCATCAGCTGTTGGTACAAGCAATCGCATCAGCTGTTGGCAGAAGAGTGACTACTGAGTCCTACCTGCAGGAGAATATTGAGTCCTACCTGCAGGAGAATATTTCAGAAATGCATGTTAAGAGTTTTCTGTCTGAGCCAATTCAGAGCATGGACTCAGATCCCTTGAGATATTGGGCACAGAAAGCTTCAATGTGGCCTGATCTTGCAATAGTAGCATAGCACTTTCTTTCCTGCCTGCCAACCAGTGTGCAAAGTGAAAGAGTATTTTCAATGACAGGGAACAAAGTGAGTCCACACCATGCACGTTTGTCTCCAGACTTAGTAGAGCAATTGGTTTTCATCAAAATGAACTTTCCACTGCTTGGGTATCCGGACTTTCCCTGTGACTGGGAGGAGTGAGCCTCTTGTCAAGGCCCCAGATCCAAGGTCAAGGGCTGGAAGAGAGGCTTGGCTCTATGCAGCTGTGCTCCCCGCATCACTCGTTGGGGCGACCGGCAGTGCCGCTACCACTACACTGCCGCTGCTGCCTCTTGTGGCCCCCAGGAGAAGCCAGTCCGGGAGTCACAAGACATGAACACTCCATCCTGCTGCGTCCCCAACACAGGCTTCTCACTCCCAGGCTCCTTTCCCCCAGTGTCCACCTCCAAGGCAGGCAAGTCCTCGCTGGGTTCCTCTGCCTCAGCGTCCATCTCCGATGGCATGATTGTGTGAATGAAGTATGAAAGAATTTCAGGCCAATGCAATATTAAATTGCACTTACAGTGCACAGAGAGGTTGCTAGCTAGTGGCTACTAATGTAATATTAGCTACTACTAGTAGTAGCTAGCTATTACCTGTTACTGTTATATCCCACTACTGTAACAATACATTGATTAAAAAATATATATACACACCCTCGAGTGTGTGTGTAGCTGTGTACTGGTAATGTATGCAGATTGCAGAATAGATACACTTTGATACCAAAATTTTCCATGTGTCCTAGGAGCCCATTTAAAGCAGAGAATGTATTTTAATGCCTGTAATTCTGCCAGTCCCAGTATTGTTGTTCATAGTAATACTACTAATAGTAAAGTACTAACAGACTACAGTAACTAACTAACTACTACTAGTACTAGGACTAAGAAATCAGAATCATGTGGGACAAACAAAAGACCTTAAGAAATCATAATAAAAAAAGAAAACTGAGCACCCAACAGTTGTACATTTCTGTAGGATTTTTTTTTCATGATTCTGCTTTCTTCTTAGTATCACAAGCATTACATTTTCTGCTTCAAATGGCTGTCTTGGTCATGCAGCAATTTTTGGCATCGCCGTGTGAGTCTTGCAGTAGCTTGAGTGCTGCTCACTGTACAATATTGCATTGGCCAGGTTGAAAGATGTGTGAATGGTCAGTAGCCATGGTTGAAGCCTTGACGTTGGCACTACTGCTCACAAGTATACAATTTGTGCTAATTTAACCAGACTGAATGTATGAAACACTCAGTCAGTCATACACTTCCATGAAGGAAGTGTACGACTGACTGAGTGCCATGCTAATACAAAAACACTGAAATTTGTTGGATTATAATACGACATACATGTCTGCTCTCTGTAATTTAGTAGTACCATTACCATACTATTTAATTTTGGAATAATTAATTATTATTAGTTAAATAACTCAGAAATAATATATAAAAAAGAACAAACATTTTCAATAAGAAATATAGAATTTATTTTTACAAATTTAACTAACTAAAATAAAAAATATATATACATTTTTATTTTCTAGAAAAAATAAAAATGACTGGAGGAGCCCAAGCCAAGGCGAAATATGATGCCTTGACTTCATGATGTTGCAGCAGGGTCAAGGTCATGTGGAGAGGAGGGTGCCAACCCCGGAGGAACCTGCTCTGGAGGAGCCTGCTCTGGAGCAGAGGGAACTGGCATCTCCTCCTCATGAGGCATCTCATGAGGAGGAGAAGCCATTTCCCTCTGCTCCTGAGGGGCCTCCTCCAGGGCTGACAACCTCCTCTCCACATTTCTGACACTCTCCTTCACTTCTGTGACCTCCTGCTGCAACATCATGAAGTCGGCATCATATTTTGTCTTGAACTGCCGTACTTCCTGCTTTGAAAACTGTGCACAGCATTTACAGCTAGGAGGAGATCCTGGAGGAAGTACAGCAGTACTGGTGCTGGTGGTTGGCCGCCGGGCTGCTGCTGCCGGTTGTTCCTCTTGTCCTGTAAAGAAATGTAAAAAAAAAATATTCAACATGAGACACAGAACAATACATACATTACTACATACATAGTCATATATGGCAAATAAATAAGCAAATATTGGACGCGTGCGAGCAAGTTTATAAAATAATCTACCCCTTAGTCACTCTCAGGTTAGACAGAATATGATGGTAGGAGGTACACTACAAAGAAATCTCTTCTTCTCTTTCTCCTTCCATTCCTTAGTTTACTCTCATTGTCCCTCAGTGTCATTTATAATATAAATAAATAAATAAATAAATACACACATCCCCAGCCACTATAACTGACTGATATAAAAAAAAAATGATTTTGTTGTTCAGCCTCAGATATACTACTGGCCCAGATATATTATTACCTAGACCACTAGTTGTTGCTGGTGCCACCGTCCTCCTCTGGTGGCAGCTCTGCCTCCTGCTAGGCCCAGAAAGCCCCGCCTCGTCCCTGCCAGGGTGTGGTTCTGTACAAGACAGATCAAAATTCAGAGAACAACAGTTAAAATTTTAAAAACAAGAATGAGATCAGACACAAGGATTCATTCACTGTTATAGTAAACAAACATAATTAAACACAAATTCCATTATAATTAATTGAATAATATTTGTGTACTTGTGTAGTATTCTGAAAACAACCTACCAGGCAAGGGATGAGTCAAGGTTCTGCGTACCTTCTCGAGCCACCTACCCTCGTGCAGTCGCAAATGGCGATCTGAGAATTAGAGGAATATACAGGAAAAAGAATAACATTGATTACTTATTACAACATGCCCAAGTTTTGCCTTGACCTCCTAGATTATTTTTTATGCAACATAGAAAAGTTAGTAATAACAAAATACTATTTAATTTATATTTCAATCTGGCATTCAAAATCCCAAATACCACCATTTCAAAATGATAAATATAAATATCAATAATATACCACAGATAATTTTTTTCCTTTGTAGTTTAGTTATTAGTAAGTATTAGTAATAGCATAGTATAGGGTAAGGGTGGTACTAGTATTTCTGTTCTTTTAAAATATATGTATTTAAAATTATAACTGCTATTAGTTATAGTAGCTATTACTTTATAATAATATAATTCACTCTATGCTACTAGCTACTGTAGCTAGTACTACTATCATACTCTGTTCAATTATCAATTACAAAATATAAATAATGTAGAATATGCTGATGGAAAAAATATCAGAGATAACACCAAGCTCTGAGGAAGAAAACTAGCATGAACTAGTTTTGCAAGGACACCACAAACATCAGCAGAATCAAGATGGAACATAACAAACAAATGAGTCACAGGAAGAGCATGAGATAACGCCTAGGGCACGAAAGAAATAATCTGTGAAAAAGAATGTGAAGGGAAAGATAATGGGGAGCAAAGGACAAGCTGTGTTGGCAGTTAAGGATTAACAAACTTGTGGTTGGAACATGCGCAACAGAAAACAGATAGCTTGCTAAGTAAAATATATAAACAGGACCTGCAAGAAGAAAAATTTAAGCAAATGATCCTGAGACTGAGATGTGCTATGTACATTGTGTGAGTATATTATGCTTTTGCTTCCTGCGTATACCTTTGATGATACGCAGTGTATTAATTAATAATGAATAAAGAATTACCAGATTTAGAAAACAACTTTCGGAGTCATACTTGAGTAATAAAACAAACAATCTGGCGACCGCGGCAGGACCGTGAGTGTTTTGCGTGTTTGGGCAAGAACGACTCCGTGTTGTTGTGGGTAAAATATAGGAGATTCACGTTCCTTGTGATTCCCTTGACTCGGAGTGATCAACCTTGGTCAAGGAGTAGTCAGTTTTAAAGCCAAGTCCTGTGTGAATCTTGTTGAAAGGCGCGCCAAGGGTTTAACGCTGCACCGGTTATTATTTTCCTTGTACTTATTGTGTGGAGTGATATTAGCGTGTATATACTATTTGTTCTTATTTTGTGTTGGTTACTATATTCAGTTATATGTGCGTAGAATAAGTAGACGAAACTTTAAGATGGCTGAAACTTCCCCAATTTTTACTCTTAAGAGAGTCCCAGAAGAACAAATAGGACAGCCTAGTACATTACATACGTTATACGTTAATAGTGATGATACATGTACGGCTGTCCAGCATGTGATTAATTTATTTCCATTTGATAAAGATCTTATTAGGAAAACAATGACAAATGGGGTAAAATATTCTGTTAAAGATTCCTTTCTTTCGTGGCCCGTGGAAGGATCTTTAAAACCGAGTCAGTTATTGCCACTGTTAAAATTTTTACAAGATAATAAGAATAGTTTGGAGAAGCATCTGCATGTCTGGAATTTATTTTCAGTGGCAGGTGACTTATATGCAGCCGATAAAGAGATAAAGAAGAAGAATAAAGTAATAAGTGAAATAGGATCAGAAACTTCAAAATTAGTAAACCCACCTCCTTATGCGACAACGTATCCCCTGTTAAAACAGGAGGAACATACACCCCCGGTACTAATACCGGTAGGTTACGGTTCTTTAAGAGGACCTGAAGAGGAGGCTGTTATTAAACAAAAGAAACCAAAACCTGGATTATATCCTAATTTGGGAGAATTCGAAAGGCAACAAAAAGAACTAACAGAGAGACAGGACGCTGAACCATTCCCTGGTAATAATGATTATGAGATTAAAGGCATAATACATCTAACAGAAGTGCCTGCAGACAGCTCGTACTGTCAGCGAATACGATCTGATGCCCCTAACCAAACAAGCTCTGTAGGAACCTCTGGTAAAGAAGGTAACAAACAGCCTGAAATGCCTGTGCCTGCCATGATTAAAAGTAGAATGTTAGACCTGAACAAAGAGAAGTATGGTGTCCTATGGTGGGACACCGTTATAGGTGAATTTGCTCAATGAAATTTGAACATTCCTTGTAGCAAGGAGGGACCGGGTTCTGAAGAAGAACTCCAAGAATTACTGGGGATGATAAATTCACACTGTAATGACTTGGACGAGCTGGGTTATATGCAAGATGGTTGTAAAATATGGAAGAAATGTATGCATGATATAGAACAGCCTCCAGCAAAAGGTTCTAGATCACAGAAACAAATATATCCCATTTTCGTACGGTCTGGTCCTCAGAATCAACCTACTGCGACATATAAGCCATATACACCGGTAGATATCAGTACTATCGTACAGAAGCTGCCAAGTATACATAAGGGAGCACAGTTGTGGCTAGAGGCAATAGATACTAATACAGCAGGCACGCAACTAGCAATAGGTGATTTTAAGGCGTTATGTGCAGCCTGTGGCATTAGTTTACCACAACTATCGGTGGTAAGCGCTTGTCCTCGATTAGTGACCCACACCGCTGATGGACTCCCATTTCAGGGGCAAGATAGAATAGATTTAGTAAATGCTTTAAATGTTCTATATCCCACTAGTATAGATTTTACAGCCATCACTGCATCTAAATGGGATGGCTTGGCTGATTTTTCAATGCATTTGATGAAATGTATGGATATGTACAAGGCGCAAACTGGGCAGGATGCTGACATTCAACCAAATATTCCAGTATTTTTGCATTTATTTTATGCCACCTTGCCTGCAAACATGCAGACTAATTTAAACAATGTAGTGCCGTTGTCTACGAAGACATGGCCAGAAGTGAGAGCCACTTTGTTGCATTTTGCGTCAGTGCATTGTAAAATGATAGGGCCGAATAAAGAACAACAGAAAATGGCCAGTAAATTAATGACATTACAGATAGCAGATTTGGAAGAGAAAAAGAACACAAAAACTAAAGGAAGCCTTCCAGGCGGAGACATACGGGATTGCTATGTGATCCAGGGCCCACCTCGCTCCCCGTATATGGGGATGCACCAGGGAGGATATCCCTCCTATATCCCCCGCGGTCGAGGAATGAGAAGGGGAGAGGGGGAAGAGGTTATACACAAGGGATAATGAACAGACCATCCCCGGATAGGAGAGCTTATGTGCAGTGTTGGAACTGCCAGTTATTTGGCCATTATGCAAACGAATGTAGACAATCAGGAGTTCAGGACCATGCACAACAATCATTGCAGGCATTACCACCTCAGACAATACCACCACCGCCACCACTTGCGCCGGACCACTTACAGACTGGTCAGCAACCCTCACAATATCCAGTGTGGGATCGTGATAGTTATTGACAGATCGCAGGGAATGAAGGGCTTATTCAGGGAGATACTGTGTTTTTGCAAACCTCAGAACCATTTGTTCAACTATTAGTAGGTCCCCATCAGGTTCCAATGCAATTTTTGATTGACACGGGTGCCACGTCATCTGTTATTTGTGTAAAGCCAAGTGCTGTAAGAAGATCCCTTGAAACTAATACTACTATTGGCTTTGATGGTAAACCCAGTAAAAAACATTTGACTGAACTAACCCCAGTAGTAATCGAGACTACGCAAGGTAAAAGGGAGGCATCGGTCAAATTTCTGATTGCCGAACATTGCCCTGTAAATTTATTAGGACGAGACTTACTTACTCAATTTGGGCTGACTTTGACGTTTAAAATGCCATCATCTAAAAGCCTTCTTTCATTAGTTGCGACAATTGGAAGTGAAGAGGAAAATGAAGTCCCGATAGAATGGAGATGGGATCAGTTACCATCAGAATTGTGGAGCACGGAGGAGGCTCTTTATGGTAGGGCGAAAACAGCTCCGGCTTATCGAATACGAACTAAGGCATATGAGCCGGGGCCTAATGTGAGCCCGTATCCAGTAAAAGAGAAATTAATGGGGCCTACTATGAAACATATTGCAAAATTACTAGAGCACAGTATTATTGAAGAATCACAGTCACCCTATAAAACTCCTTTGTTCCCTGTACCAAAAGGAGAAAATGATGTTAGAATTGTTCATGACTTACGTGCATTGAATGATATAGTCATTCCACAATATCCAGTTTGTGCTAATCCTTTAACGTTATTGCAAACGAAGCCTATATATAAGTTTAACTCCGTTATTGATTTATCTAACGCATTCTTTGCAATTCCCCTAAATACGGCTTCTCGTGATTTAACATCCTTTGTACTAGGCACGAAAGCCTATCGATGGACGCGAATGCCCCAAGGTTTTACTGACAGCCCGACTGTTTTCTCCAAACAATTAAACAAAGATCTAGAATATTTTAAAAGTGTGCTACCTGAATCAGTATCTCTGTTCACATACGTTGACGATATATTGCTCTCTGCGGAAAATAAGATACAGTGTTGGGAATGGACATTTAAATTATTACAAGTGCTTAGTGAGGCAGGATATAAATGTAACCAACAGAAATGTGTCTTAGCAAAAACTCAAGTTAATTTTCTAGGCCAGATAATTTCCTCTGCAACTAGGTATATAACAAAAGATTTACTGATAGAACTACAGAAACAGGAGTTGCCCCAGACTTTAAAACAATTGCGAGGTTTATTAGGTACTTTTAATTATTGTCGACAATGGATACCGGGATATTCTGCACGTATCTCTCCTCTGTTAAGACACTTACAAGTGCCAGCTGGTACTAGTTCTAAGGCACAAGTACTTTTGACTGAAGATGACGAAATAATTATATACAAGGTGTTACAGACCTTGCTGCAAGCTGAACCTTTAAGTACTGTAGATCCCCGTCTGAAAGTGCATATATGGGTCAGAGACATGGGAAACACCTGGGCAGCTTTTGTGAATCAAGAAGATACACCAAAACAAGCAGTAGCATTTTTATCTGGATCTTATAGTCCAGTGGAATTGGCTTTACCTGAAGTCCCAAAGTTATTAACCGCCATTGTCGCAGCAGTTGGTAAATGGCGAGCTATTATGCCATATGGCTCGTTAATATTACATTGCTCTCATTCAATACATCATTTATTAACAACTAGCCAGGCTGCTTTGACAGTAACCAGATTTGGAAAATATCAAGCCATATTGACTGGTCAAGATATAGTAACTGCGCCTCTTACGAAAGCCCAGAATAATTTACTAGATGGATTTTTTCCTAATGATAATGCACAACGACAAGCTAAAGGAAAAGATATCCCAGAACTATTATTGATACAGTTTGATCCCCTTGATAAGGGGCTAATTTGGTTTACAGATGGTACACAGAAAGATCAGCAAGCGACATTTGCAGCATTAAGTGTTACACCCAATTTAGATATTATTAGCAAAATACAGTATCAAACAGAAAAAGGTGTAACAGCACAAGAAGCCGAACTCCTTGCTGTGATAGCAGCTCTAAAATCAACAGGAATAAATGAGCACTGTACCATTTATACTGATAGTTCATATGTAGTTAGTTCCTTGCAATATCATTTGTTGAAATGAAAAAAAAGAGGAATGATAACTGCCACAGGTCAGCCCTTACAACATATTCACAATTGGAAGCAAATTCTAAAAATATTATCAAAAAGGGAAGGTATAGGTTCCGAAACTGCTATAGTATGGACGCCAGCACATACAGGAAGTACGAGCTTTGAGGCAAAAGGCAATAATCTAGCAGACAAAGCTGCTGCAGAGGTCCTTACTGTGAATATAATGACCATGCAAACACGATTTAGCTCACAATTAATCCATACCCCATATCCTATGCCCCTTGACATATTCCATGAACAACCCAGTGGTGAGGAATTACAGAAATGGAAAACGATAGGATGTTATCAAAAAGGGAAAGAATGGCTCCACCCGAATGGAAAAAAATGTTTGACAACACCAGAAGTGTTGCGATACTTCTTTGCATGGCATGCAACCATGCATCTGTCTGCCTCTGCATTATTAGCTGGCATGCAAAGTAATCATTGGAACCAGAATTTATATGCTTTAGCTGTACAGATAATTCATAATTGTCTAGTTTGTTCTACTCATATAGCTCGTCGAGGCCCAGCTGTGAGTCCTGGTAGCTTGCCCATTCCCCAGGGACCAGGTTTGGAATGGCACATTGATTACACTGATATGATTGAAGCAATTAAAGGAAAACGGTATGTATTGGTATGGGTGGATAGCTTCTCACATTGGATAGAAGCTTTCCCATGTACAAAAGAAACAGCTCATGTAGTTATTGATACTTTTTTACATAGAATTTTACCAACCCATGGCTGTCCGATCAAAATTGTATCTGATAATGGGACACACTTTAATAATCAAATTATGAATGAATTGCAGGAAATTTGTAATATTATCCATCGACGTGTGTCTGTCTATAAACCAACCTCAAATGGTTTGGTAGAACGATATAACGGAATATTGAAGACCAAATTGAGAGTATTGTTAGCTGCATTAAACAAAAATAAGACATCAAAATTATACACCTGGTTGGATGTATTACCATTGGCTCTGATGAATATACGAAACACGCCAGGCACCATCCATGAGATTACTCCATTTCAATTACAGACTGGACGGATTATGAATCCGGTGAAAATAACACGGATTGATAATCCTGTGGAGTATTGGAAAAAGGTCCAGCCCTTGGTGGCAATGGCAGCGGATTTAGTGCAAACTGAATCAAAGAAGGTTCCTAAACCATCTTCTTATGCTTCTTTCTCCATAGGAGATCAAGTATTGCGGAAGAATTACACACACAAGACTTGGAAGGATCCGATCTACGTTGGACCCTTCACTATCAAAGAATTGAGCCACACCGCTGCTAAATTGACAGGACATTCAACTTGGGTACATTTGTCGGACATTCGAACATTTAATCCAATTCTCTAAGACAACGATTGTGGAAAAAGAATTCTTTTCAATTCAGCAAACTATTTGAATAACCAGCAGTATTTGAAAACCAATCACTGAATATTAGGTGTGAGATAGGTACCAAAAGAGTAAAAATGTTATTGTTAATTAATGGCCTATATATTTTACTATGTGCATGGCCAATGGTTAATTTTCCTATTAGGCAGGGTCCTTTTTCAGGACTAACCAATTTATGGGTTCAAACTATTCATGAATTAGTGAAAACTCTCCCGTCCAATATTAGTGATTGCATTATTTGTACCCCACATCAGAAAGCACAGTCACATATTCCTGCCATTACTATGCCAGTCCCATTACATCATATTTTAGGCTTTAATTACAGTAGAGGTAATACGTTCACCTTAGATCCACTATCAGGAATAACATGGAAACAATATTTACATAACAGCTCATATCCCCCATTGATAGCTGACCTACCCCAAAGTGGTTATCTGTGCCTTACTAATACCTCTTCCATGAATCCTATCATCTGTAATTATACTTATTGTACTCATAATGCCACATGGATTATCCACAAAGGCACCAAGTTGCTGCGATTTAACATTAGCCAAGTCACAAAAATGTGCAACTGTTCATCCAGCAATAAGGACAAAAATACAGAGTGTCTGAAGTGTGTACTCAAAATAGCTGCGACTGACAATATCGCTAAAGACCACCAATACACTGATATGTTTAATTCTACATATGTTGCCTGTACAATCCGTACGTGGCCTAAAAACAAAACAATTCCAGAAGCCCCATGTATCGCGAGAGGTAGTGGAAAGCTTTTTCAGTTTCCATTTGTTTATGGTCCTTACAACAGTAATAATCTGACAGTCATACAAAATTTTACTAATTTATATGTTGGTCACTACTGGTTATGTGATGGAATTGTTTTCCTTACACTCCCCTTATCTTATGAATTTTGTACATTAATCACGTTTAATTATTTTTCCCGAATTATTCCACTAAAACAAATTTCACCTTCACGGGTCTGAAGAGACATTCCCTCAGCTGTCCCTGAAGATCAGGCAATTCGACTCTCTTTGGAATATATAAATACTACTTATCCTCTAACTAAGACTCGCTTGGACTCACTTAGCTACACTTCCTGGCTACCCTTTGCTCAACCTGCAGTAGCAGCAGAATTAGGAATGGCTATCAGGCGTCTGCAGTCTGTGTTACATGTAGTAACGCATGAACTAGGAATAGCCTTGAAGGCCCTTCAACAAACTGTGGACGAGTTAACTGTGATTTCCACATATAATCGACATGGTTTAGATTATATGCTGGCTGTTCAAGGGGGTTTGTGTACGGTGCTAAATAGTTCAGAATGTTGTACTATAGTGGTAAATCGCTCAAATATAGTTCGCAACGCCATGCAAAAGATACAAGAACTTGCTAAGCTTCAAGTTAGTGATTTTGAGGGAGGAATATCTTTTTCTTGGTGGGACTCAATTGTATCCTGGTTTACTGGTTTGTCAGGTCACCTACGAGGATTTATAGGTTTCCTAATTGGTATTCTCATTCTGAGTATGATATTATGCTTTTGCATCCCATGTATTTTTTCTCTGTTGCAATACTGTCGACCAAAAATACCAATGCCTAAATCAGTAATGACAAATATGATAGCTTATAATAACATTGATCTGGAGACTGTGCACATGCTCCGAACCACAAGTAAGGAGGAAAATAGAAGGGATGAGGAAAGTGAGAATAGTTAAAAAGGGAGATCTCAGGGTAAGTTTTCACAGATATAAAAGAAAGGCCCTCGTCTCTGTGCTAGTCCCCTGTGTGAAGAATGAAGACACCTAATGTGAGCCAGGAGTATACCTGGCTCAAGGGAGGATTGTAGAATATGCTGATGGAAAAAATATCAGAGATAACACCAAGCTCTGAGGAAGAAAACTAGCATGAACTAGTTTTGCAAGGACACCACAAACATCAGCAGAATCAAGATGGAACATAACAAACAAATGAGTCACAGGAAGAGCATGAGATAACGCCTAGGGCACGAAAGAAATAATCTGTGAAAAAGAATGTGAAGGGAAAGATAACGGGGAGCAAAGGACAAGCTGTGTTGGCAGTTAAGGATTAACAAACTTGTGGTTGGAACATGCGCAACAGAAAACAGATAGCTTGCTATGTAAAATATATAAACAGGACCTGCAAGAAGAAAAATTTAAGCAAATGATCCTGAGACTGAGATGTGCTATGTACATTGTGTGAGTATATTATGCTTTTGCTTCCTGTGTATACCTTTGATGATACGCAGTGTATTAATTAATAATGAATAAAGAATTACCAGATTTAGAAAACAACTTTCGGAGTCGTGCTTGAGTAATAAAACAAACAATAATTATAATTAAATAATATGACCAACATTATTATCTCTCACCTTTCTTCTTGAGGTCTTCAACCTCAGGAGGGTAGGAGGCCCAATGGCAAAACTCCTCCTGGAGAGAGGCTCAGGCAGCAGTCTCATTTTCTAGATTAGGCCTGCTGCCTGAGGGGGGTGTAGAGGTTCCTCTCATCCAGGAGGATTAGCTGAGCCAGGAGGTCCACATCAGACCGCGTAAAGCGGGGCTTGCTGAACCTGTCTTGCTTCTTGGCAGCTGCCACCTTGAAGGAGGACGGTGAAGGGTGAGACAGACTCCCACTCCCTAACCTTGCCGGACTCCATTTCACGTTCCATCCTACCATGAGAAAATAAAAAAGAAGATGAAAAAAAAGTATGTGCTATAGGACAGCTTTTTGTTCAGAAACGTACACACTAATGCAGGGAGGGGCCAGGCAGCCCCCATCTGTGAAACCTCACACTAGTAATGCAGGAAGAGAGCTGTCTCACCCTTCACCATCCTCCCCCCCTCACCCACACACAATTCACTGGCTGGGACATGGGGGAGGGGGAGGAGAGAGGGGCCAGGCAGCTCCCCCCAATCTGTGAAGAAAAGCTGTCTGTCCAGAAGCCAGCCTCACACTACACTAGTAATACACCCTTCACCATCCTCCCCACCTCACCCACACATCATTCACTGGCTGGGACATGGGGGAAAGGGAGGAGAGAGGGGCCAGGCAGCTCCCCCCAATCTGTGAAGGAAAGCTGTCTGTCCAGAAGCCAGCAACACACTAGGGAGGGAGCTGTCTCACTCTTCACCATCCTCCCCCCTCTCACCCACACACCATTCACTGGCTGGGACATGGGGGAGGGGCAGAGTGAGGGGCCATGCAGCTCCCCCCATCTGTGAAGGAAAGCTGGGGAGGAGTGAGGAGCCAGGTTGCTCACCCCCCCCTTGTCTGTGAAGGAAAGCTGTCTGCCCAGAAGCCAGCCTCACTAGTAATGCAGGGAGGGAGCTGTCTCACCCTTCACCATTTTCCCCCCCTCACCCACACACCATTCCCTGGCAGGGACATGGGGGAGGGGAGGAGTGAGGGGCTAGGCAGCTCCACCCCATCTGTGAAGGAAAGCTGTCTGTCCAGAAGTCAGCCTCAAACCACTAATGCAGAGAGAGAGAGATCTCACCCTTCACCATCTTCCCCCCCTCACCCACATACAATTCACTGGCTGGATCATGGGGGAGGGGAGGAGTGAGGGGCCAGACAGCTCCCCCCATCTGTGAAGGAAAGCTGTCTGTCCAGAAGCCAGCCTCACACTAGTAATGCAGGGAGGGAGCTGTCTCACCTTTCACCATCCTCCCCAACCTCACCCACACACCATTCATTGGCTGGGACATGGGGGAGCGGAGGAGTGACGGGCCAGGCAGCTCCACCCCATCTCTGAAGGAAAGCTGTCGGCCCAGAAGCCAGCCTCACACTAGTAATGCAGGGAGGGAGCTGTCTCACCCTTCACCATCCTGCCCACCCTCACCCACACACCATTCACTGGCTGAGACATGGGGGAGCGGAAGAGGGAGGGGCCAGGCAGCTCCCCCCCCATTTGTGAAGGAAAGCTGTCTGTCCAGAAGCCAGCCTCACACTAGTAATGCAGGGAGGGAGCTGTCTTACCGTTCACCATCCTCCCACCTCACCCACACGCCATTCACTGGCTGGCACATGAGTGAGGGGAGGAATGAGGAGCCAGGCAGCTCCCCCCCCATCTGTGAAGGAAAGCTGTCTGTCCAGAAGCCAGCCTCACACTACACTAGTAATGCAGGAAGGAGCTGTCTCACCGTTCATCATCCTCCCCCCCTCATCCACACACCATTCACTTGCTGGGACAATGGGAGGGGAGCAGTGAGGGGCTAGGCAGCTCCCCACCATCTGTGAAGGAAAGCTGTCCAATAGCCAGCCTCACACTAGTAATGCAGGGAGGGAGCTGTCTCACCCTTCACCATCCTCCCCACTCTCACCCACACACCATTCACTGGCTGGGACATGGGTGAGGGTGGGAGTGAGGGGCCAGGCAGCTCCCCCCCATATGTGAAGGAAAGCTGTCTTTCCATAAGCCAGCTTCACACTAGTAATGCAGGGAGGGAGCTGTCTCACCCTTCACCATCCTCCCACCCGCACCCTCACACCATTCACTGGCTGGGACATGGGGGAGGGGAGGAGTGAGGGGCCAGGCAGCTCTCTTTCCCCCATCTGTGAAGTAAAGCTGTTTGTCAGGAAGCCAGCATCACACTACACTAGTAATGCAGGAAGGGAGCTGTCTCACCCTTCATCATCCTCCCGCCCTCATCCACACACCATTCACAGGCTGGGACATGGGGGACGGGAGGAGTGAGAGGGCAGGCATCTCCCCCCATCTGTGAAGGAAAGCTGTCTGTCCAGAAGCCAGCCTCACACCAGTAATGAAGAGAGGGAGCTGTCTCACCCTTCACCATCCTTCCCCCTCACCCACATCCCATTCACTGGCTGGGAAATTGGGGAGGGGAGGAGTGAGGGGCCAGGCAGCTCCCCCCATCTGTGAAGGAAATCTGTCTGTCCAGAAGCCAGCCTCACCCTAGTAATGCAGGGAGGAGCTGTCTCACCCTTCACCATCCTGCCCACCCTCACCCATACACCATTCACTGGCTGGGACAAGGGTGAGCGAAGGAGGGAGGGGCCAGGCAGCTCCCCCCCATCTCTGAAGGAAAGCTGTCTGTCCAGAAGCCAGCCGCAAACTAGTAATGCAGGGAGGGAGCTGTCTCACCTTTCACCATCCTCCCCCTCACCCACACGCCATTCACTGGCTGGGACATGGGGGAGGGGAGGAGTGAGGGGCCAGGCAGCTCCTCCCCATCTGCGTAGGAAAGCTGTCTGTCCAGATGCCAGCCTCACACTAGTAATGCAGGGAGGGAGCTGTCTCACCGTTCTCCATCCTCCTCCCCCCTCACCCACACACCATTCATTGGCTGGGACATGGGGGAAGGGAGAAGTGAGGGGCCAGGCAGCTTCCCCCCATCTGTGAAGTAAAGTGCTCTGTCCAGGAGCCAGGCTCACACTACACTAGTAATACAGGAAGGGAGCTGTCTCACCCTTCACCCTTCACCATCCTCCCTCCTCACCCACACACCATTCACTGGCTGGGACATGGGGGAGGGGAGGAGTGAGGGGCCAGGCAGCTCACCCCCACCTGTGAAGGAAAGCTGTCTGTCCAGAAGCCAGCCTCACACTAGTAATGCAGGAAGGGAACTGTCTCACCCTTCACCATCCTCCCCCCTCTCACCCACACACCCTTCACCATCCTCCCCCCTCTCACCCTCTCACCAACACTGGTTGGGATATGGGGGAGGGGTGGAGTGAGGGGCCAAGCAGCTCCCCCCCATCTGTGAAGGAAAGCTGTCTGTCCAGGAGCCAGCCTCAGCCTAGTAATCCAGGGAGGGAACTGTCTCACCCTTCACCATCCTCACCCGTTCACCCACACTCCTCCCCTCCCCCATGGCTGGACATGGGGGAGGGGAGGAGTAAGGGGCCAGGCAGCTCCCCACTCAGTCTGTGAAGTAAAGGTGTCTGTCCAGAAGCCAGCCTCACACTACACTAGTAATTAAGGGAGGGAGCTGTCTCACACTTCACCATCCTCTCCTCATCACCCACACACCATTCACTGCCTAGGACATGGGGGAGGGGAGGAGTGAGGGGCCAGGCAGCTCCCTCCCCATCTGTGAAGGAAAGCTGTATGTCCAGAATCCAGCCTCACACTACACTAGTAAGGCAGGAAGGGAGCTATCTCACCCTTCACCATCCTCCCCCCCCTCACCCACACACCATTCACTGGCTGGGACATGGGTGAGGGGAGGAGTGAGGGGCCAGGCAGCTCCCCCCCATCTGTGAAGGAAAGCTGTGCAATAGCCAGCCTCACAATAGTAATGCAGGGAGGGAGCTGTCTCACCCTTCACCATCCTCCCCCCCTCACCCACACACCATTCACTGGCTGGGACATGGGTGAGGGGAGGAGTGAGGGGCCAGGCAGCTCCCCCCCCTCTGTGAAGGAAAGCTTTCCATCAAGAAGCCAGCCTCACACTACACTAGTAATACAGGGAGGGAGCTGTGTCACCCTCCACCATCCTCCTCCCCTCACCCACACACCATTCACTGGCTGGGACATGGGGGAACGGAGGAGTGAGGGGCCAGGCAGCTTGTCCCCATCTGTGAAGGAAAGCTGTCTGTCTGGAAGCAAGCCCCACACTAGTAATGCAGGGAGGGAGCTATCGCACCCTTCACCATCCTCCCCCCCCCTCACCCACACACCATTCACTGGCTTGGACATGGGGGAGTGGAGGAGTGAAGGAAAACTGTCTGTCCAGAAGCCAGCCTCACACTAGTAATACAGGGAGGGAGCTGTCTCACCGTTCACCATCCTCCCCCAAACTAACCCACACACCATTCACTGGCTGGGACATGGGGGAGGGGAGGAGTGGGGGGCCAGGCAGTTCCATCCCTATCTGTGAAGGAAAGCTGTCTGTCCAGAAGCCAGCCTCACAGTACACTAGTAAGGCAGGAAGGGAGCTGTCTCCCCCTTCATCATCCTTCCCTCCTCATCCACACTATTCACTGGCTGGGACATGGGGGAGTGGAGGGGTGAGGGGCCAGGCAGCTCCCCCCATCTGTGAAGGAAAGCTGTCTGTCCAGAAGCCAGCCTCACACTAGTAATGCAGGGGGGAGCTGTCTCACCGTTCTCCATCCTCCTCCCCCCTCAACCACACACCATTCACTGGCTGGGACATGGGGGAGGGGAGGAGTGAGGGGCCAGGCAGCTCCTCCCCATCTGCGAAGGAAAGCTGTCTGTCCAGAAGCCAGCTTCACACTACACTAGTAATGCAGGGAGGGAGCTGTCTCACCCTTCACCATCCTCACCCGCTCAACCACACACCATTCACTGGCTGGGACATGGGGGAGGGGAGGAGTGAGGGGCCAAGCAGCTCCCCCCATCTGCGAAGGAAAGCTGTCTGTCCAGAAGCCAGCCTCACACTAGTAATGCAGGGGGGAGCTGTCTCACCGTTCTCCATCCTCCTCCCCCCTCACCCACACACCATTCACTGGCTGGAATATGGGGGATGGGAGGAGTGAGGGGCAGGCAGCTTCCCCCCATCTGTGAAGTAAAGTGCTCTGTCTAGAAGCCAGGCTCACACTACACTAGAAATTACGGGAGGGAGGGCCAAGCAGCTCCCCCCATCTGCGAAGGAAAGCTGTCTGTCCAGAAGCCAGCCTCACACTAGTAATGCAGGAAGGGAGCTGTCTCACCCTTCACCCTTCACCCTTCACCATCCTCCCTCCTCACCCACTGGCTGGGACATGAGGGAGGGGAGGAGTGAGGGGCCAGGCAGCTCACCCCCATCTGTGAAGGAAAGCTGTATGTCCAGAATCCAGCCTCACACTACACTAGTAAGGCAGGAAGTGAGCTGTCTCACCCTTCATCATCCTCCCCTCCTCATCCACACACCATTCACTGGCTGGGACATGGGGGAGTGGAGGGGTGAGGGGCCAGGCAGCTCCCCCCATCTGTGAAGGAAAGTTGTCTGTCCAGAAGAGAGCCTCACACTAGTGATGCCGGGAGGGAGCTGTCTCACCCTTCACCAACCTTCCCCCCTCACCCACACACCATTCACTGCCTGGGAAATGGCGAGGGGTGGAGTGAGGGGCCTATGCAGCTCACCCCATCTGTGACGGAAAGCTGTCTGTCCAGAAGCGAACCTCACACTAGTAATACAGGGCGCAAGCTGCCTCGCCCTTCACCATCATCCCCCCCTCACCCACACACCATTCACTGACTGGACATGGGGGAGGGGAGGAGTAAGGGGCCAGTCAGCTCCCCACCCAGTCTGTGAAGTAAAGGTGTCTGTCCAGAAGCCAGCCTCACACTACACTAGAAATTACGGGAGGGAGCTGTCTTACACTTCACCATCATCCCTCCTCATCCACACACCATTTACTGCCTGGGACATGGGGGAGGGGTGAAGTGAGGGGCCAAGCAGCTCCCCCCATCTGTGAAGGAAAGCTGTCTGTCCAGAAGCGAACCTCACACTAGTAATGCAGGGCGTGAGCTGTCTCACACTTCACCACCCTCCTCCCCTCACCCACACACCATTCACTGGCTGGGACATGGGGGAGGGGAAGAGTGAGGGGCAGGCAACTCCCCCCAATCTGTGAAGGAAAGCTGTCTGTCTAGAAGCCAGCCTCACACTAGGGATTGAGAGAGGGAGCTGTCTCACCCTTCACCATCCTCCCCACCCTAACCCACACACCAATCAATGGCTGGGACATGGGGGAGGGGAGGCATGAGGGGCCAGGCACCTCCACCCGCCCTCTGTGAAGGAAAGCTGTCTGTCCAGAAGCCAGGCCTCACACTATTTATTTATTAATTTATTTAACAGTTTTATATACCGAATTTCTTGTAACAGGTTAAAAATCAAAACGTTTTACATAATAACAATAACGGTGCCTCAAATAGTGCAATTACATAAAACAGAGGAATACAGATCTAGGATCATGAAACTGTTAAAACAAACCAGGGTATATATATATCGAACTATGATACATGGCTGGTAGAGAATGGTTAGGTTAAGACCATGGTATTGGCAAAGGGCCTTGGGAATTGGGGCTAAAGTAGGACATATAGCAGTTGACTGAACAAGAGAAAGCAGGCAAGAGTCAATGAGTTACTGGTGATAGAGTTGATTTAAGATCATCTGGCGTATGATTCAGCAAAGGCCTGCTTGAACAGCCAGTTTTTGAGTCTTTTCTTAAATGTGACCGGGCAATGTTCCAGCCTGAGGTCTGGTGGAAGAGAATTCCAATGTATTGGTCCAGAGGCTGAGAGTAATACAGGGAGGGAGCAGTCTCACCCTTCACCATCCACCCCCGCCTCACCCACACACCATTCACAGGCTGGGACATAGGAAAGGGGAGGAGTGAGGGGCCAGGCAGTTCCACCCCATCTGTGAAGGAAAGCTGTCTGTCCAGAAGCCAGCCTCACGCTAGTAATGCAGAGAGGGAGCTGTCTCAACGTTCACCATCCTCCCTCCCCTCACCCACACATCATTCACTGGCTCGGACATGGGGGAGGGGAGGCGTGAGGGGCCAGGCAGCTCCCCCCCATCTGTGAAGGAAAGTTGTTTGTCCAGAAGCCCACCTCACACTAATAATGCAGGGAGGGAGCTGTCTCACACTTCACCACCACCCCCTCACCACACACAATTGACTGGCTGGGACATGGGGGAGGGGATGCATGAGGGACCAGGCAGCTCCACCCCTCTGTGAAGGAAAGCTGTCCTTCCAGAAGGCAGCCTCACACTACACTAGTAATACATACAGGGAGCTGTCTCACCCTTCACGATCCTCCTCCCCTGACCCACACACCATTCACTGGCTGGGACATGGGGGAGGGAAAGAGTGAGGGGCCAGGCACCTCCCACCCCATCTGTGAAGGAAAGCTGTCCAATAGCCAGCCTCACGCTAGTAATGCAGAGAGGGAGCTGTCTCAATGTTCACCATCCTCCCTTCCCTCACCCACACACCATTCACAGGCTGGGACATAGGAAAGGGGAGGAGTGAGGGGCCAGGCAGTTCCACCCCATCTGTGAAGGAAAGCTGTCTGTCCAGAAGCCAGCCTCACACTAGTAATGCAGGGAGGGAACTGTCTCACCCTTCACCATCCTCCCTCCCCTCGCCCACACATCATTCACTGGCTCGGACATGGGGGAGGGGAGGCGTGAGGGGCCAGGCAGCTCCCCCCCATCTGTGAAGGAAAGCTGTCTGTCCAGAATCCAGCCTCACTAGTAATGCAGGGAGGAAGCTGTCTCACCCTACACCATCCTCCCCACCCTCACCCACATACCATTCACAGGCTGGGACATGGGGGAGGGGAGGAGTGAGGGGCAAGGGACCTCCCCCCCCCCCCATCTGTGAAGGAAAGCTGTCTGTCCAGAAGCCAGCCTCACACTACACTAGTAATATAGGGATGGAGCTGTCTCACCCTTCACCATCCTCCCCACCCTCACCCACAGACGATTCACTGGCAGGGACATAGGAAAGGGGAGGAGTGAGGGGCCAGGCAGTTCAACCCCATCTGTGAAGGAAAGCTGTCTGTCCAGAAGCCAGCCTCACACTAGTAATACATAGAGGGAGCTGTCTCACCCTTCACCATCCTCCTCCCCTCACCCACACGCCATTCACTGGCTGGGACATGGGGGAGGGGAAGAGTGAGGGGCCTGGCAGCTCCCCCCCATCTGTGAAGGAAAGCTGTCTGTCCAGAAGCCAGCCTCACACTACACTAGTATGCAGGAAGGGTGCGGTCTACCCTTCTCCATCCTCCCCCTCACCCACACACCATTCTCTGGCTGGGACATGGGGGAGGGGAGGAGTGAGGGGCCACGCAGCTCCCCCCACGTCTGTTAAGGGAAACTGTCTGTCCAGAAGCCAGCCTCACACTAATAATGCAGGGAGGGAGCTGTCTCACCGTTCACCATCCTTCCTCCCCCTCGCCCACACACCATTCACTGGTTGGGACATGGGGAAGGGGAAGAGTGAGGGGCCAGGCAGCTCCCCCCCTATCTGTGAAGGAAAGCTGTCTGTCCAGAAGCCAGCCTCAGCCTAGTAATCCAGGGAGGGAGCTGTCACCATCCTCCCCCCTCACCCACACACCATTCACTGGCTGGGACATGGGGGAGGGGAGGAGTGAGGGCTAGGCAGCTCCCCCCCATCTGTGAAGGATAGCTGTCTGTCCAGAACCCAGCCTCACACTAGTAATGCAGGGAGAGAGCTGTCTCACCCTTCAACATCCTCCCCACTCTCACCCAAACACCATTCACTTGCTGGGACATTGGTGAGGGGGGAGTGAGGGGCCATGCAGCTCCCTCCCATCTGTGAAGGAAAGTTGTCTGTCCAGAAGCCAGCCAACACTAGTAATACAAGGAGGGAGCTGTCTCACCGTTCACTATCCTCCCCCCCCCCCCCACTAACCCACACACCATTCACTGCCTGGGACATGGGGCAGGGGAGGAGTGAGGGGACAGGCAGCTCCCCCCCCCATCTTTGAAGGAAAGCTGTCTGTCCAGAAGCCAGCGTCACACAAGTAATGCCAGGGGGGAAGCTGTCACCGTCCTCCCCACCCTCACCCACACACCATTCACTGGCTGGGACATGGGGGAGGGGATGAGTGAAGGGCCAGGCAGCTCCCCCCCCCCCCCCCCCCCCCCCCACCTGTGAAGGATAGCTATCTATCCAGAAGCCAGCTTCACACTGCACTAGTAATACAGGGAGGGAGCATTCTCACCCATCGCTATCTTCCCTGCCTCACCCGCAAAGCATTCACTGGCTGGGATATGGGGAAGGGGAGGAGTGAGGGGCCAGGCAGCTCCCCCCCCCCCATCTGTGAAGGAAAGCTGTCTGTCCAGAAGCCAGCCTCACACTAGTAATGCAGGAAGTGAGCTGTCTCACCTTTCACCATCCTCCCCCCCTCACCCACACACCATTCACTGGCTGGGACATGGGGGAGGGGAGTAGTGAAGGGCCTGGCAACTCCCCCCACCCCCATCTGTGAAGGAAAGCTGTCTCTCCAGAAGCCAGTCTCACACTAGTAATGCAGAGAGGGAGCTGTCTCAACGTTCACCATCCTTCCTACCCTCACCCACACATCATTCACTGGCTGGGACATGGGAGGCATGAGGGGCCAGGCAGTTACTCCCCTCTGTGAAGGAAAGCTGTCTATCCAGAAGCCAGCCTCACACTATAATAGTAATACAGGGAGGGAGCAGTCTCACCCTTCACCATCCTCCCCCGCCTCACCCACATACCATTCACTGGCTGGGACATGGGGGGGGGGGGGCGGGAGGAGTGAGGGGCCAGGCAGCTCACCCCATCTGTGAAGGAAAGCTGTCTGTCCAGAAGCCAGCCTCACACTAGTAATGCAGGGATGGAGCTGTCTCATCCTTCACCATCTTCCCCACCCTCACCCACACACCGATCACTGGCTGGGACATGGGGGTGGGGAGAGTGAGGGGCCAAGCAGCTCCCCCCCCATCTGTGAAGGAAAGTTGTCTGTCCAGAAGCCCGCCTCACACTAGTAATGCAGGGAGAAAGCTGTCTCACACTTCACCACCACCCCCCCTCACCCACACACAATTGACTGGCTGGTACATGGGGGAGGGGAGACATGAGGGGCCAGGCAGCTCCCCCCCCTCTGTGAAGGAAAGCTGCCTGTCTAGAAGCCAGCTTCACACTACACTAGTAATACATAGAGGGAGCTGTCTCACCCTTCACCATCCTACTCCCCTCACCCACACACAATTCACTGGCTGGGACAAGGGGGAGGGGAGGAGTGAGGTGCCAGGCAACTCCCCCCACATTTGTGAATGAAAACTATCTGTGAAGAAGCCAGCCTCACACTAGTAATACAGGGAGGGAGCTGTCTCACCGTTCACCATCCTTTCCCCCACCAACCCACACACCATTCACTGGGTGGGACATGGGGAAGAGGAGTAGTGAGGGGCCAGGCAGGTCCCCCCCATCTGTGAAGGAAAGCTGTCCAGAAGCCAGCCTCACACTAGTTATGCAGGGAGGGAGCTGTCTCACCCTTCACCATCATTCCCCCCACTAACCCACACACCATTCACTGGCTGGGACATGGGGGAAGAGAGTAGTGAGGGGCCAGGCAGCTCCCCTCATCTGTAAAGGAAAGCTATCTGTCCAGAAGCCAGCCTCACAGTACACTAGTAATGCAGGAAATGAGCTGTCTCACCGTTCACCCTCCTCCCCCCCTCACCCATACACCATTCACTGGCTGGGACATGGGGGAGGGGAGGAGTGAGGGGCCAGGCAGCTCCCCCATCTGTGAAGGAAAACTGTCTGTCCAGAAGGCAGCCTCACACTAGTAATGCAGGGAGGGAGCTGTCTCACCCTTCACCATCCTCCCAACCCTCACTCACACACCATTCACTGGCTGGGACATGGTGGAGGGGAGGAGTGAAGGGCCAGGTGGCTCCCCACCCATCTGTGAAAAAAAGCTGTCTGTCCAGAAGCCAGCCTCATACTAGTAATGCAGGGAGGGAGTTGTCTCACTCTTCACCCCCCCCCCCTCACCCACACACAATTGACTGGCTGGGACACGGGGGAGGGGAGGCATGAGGGGCCAGGCAGCTCCCCCCCCTCTGTGAAGGAAAGCTTTCTGTTCAGAAGCCAGCCTCACACTAGTAATGCAGGGAGGGAGCTGTCTCTCCCTTCACCATCCTCTCCACTCTCACCCACACACCTTTCACTGGCTGGGACATGAGTGAGGGGGGGAGTGAGTGGCCAGGCAGCTCACCCCATCTGTGAAGGAAAGTTATCTGTCCAGAAGCCAGCCTCACACTAGGAATACAGGGAGGGAGCTGTCTCACCGTTCACCATCCTCCCCCCACTAACCCACACACCGTTCACTGGCTGGGCATAGCGGAGGGGAAGAGTGAGGGGCCAGGCAGCTCCCCCCCATCTGTGAACGAAAGCTGTTTGTCCAGAAGCCAGACTCACACTAGTAATGCAGGGAGGGAGCTATCTCACCCTTTACCATCCTCCCCCCCTCTCTCCCACACACCATTCACAGGCTGGGACATCGGGGAGGGCAAGAGTGAGGGGCCAGGCAGCTCCCCCCCCCCATCTGTGAATGAAAGTTGTCTGTGCTGAAGCCCACCTCATCTAGTAATGCAGGGAGGGAGCTTTATCACATTTCACCACCCCCCCCTCACCCACACACAATTGACTACCTGGGACATGGGGGAGGGGAGGCATGAGGGGCCAGGCAGCTCCCCCCATCTGTGAAGGAAAGCTGTCTGGCCAGAAGCCAGCCTCACACTACACTAGTAATGCAGGAAGGGAGCTGTCTCACCCTTCATTATGCTCCCCTCCCTCATCCACACACCATTCACAGGCTGGGACATGGGGGAGGGGCGGAGTGAGGGGCCATGCAGCTCCCCCCCATCTGTGAAGAAAAGCTTTCTGTCCAGAAGCCAGACTCACAGTACACTAGTAATGCAGGGAGGGAACTATCTCTCCCTTCACCATCCTCCCCCCCCCCCCCCCCTAACCCACACACCATTCACTGGCTGGGACATGGGGAGGAGTGAGGGGCCAGGCAGCTCCCCCCCATCTGTGAAGGAAAGCTGCCTGTCCAGACGCCAGCCTCACAGTACACTAGTAATGCAGGGAGGGAACTATCTCCGTCACTTCATATATGCTGATGACTATCTCTGACACTTCATATATGCTGATGACGTACAGATTCTTATCCCATTTAACGATTCACTCTCTAATGCTCTGAAAACCTGGGAATCAGCCCTTGCCGAAATAAAAAAGCTTCTCACAGAAAACTTCCTAGCTATAAACACTTCCAAAACTGAACTCATCTTCATCACGCCACACAATAACATTTCTTCCAACACATCCCATCTTTCAACATCTGTTTTTCCCCAACTACAGCAAGTCCGCAGTCTTGGCGTCATAATTGACAACCATTTTACATTAAAGAAATTCATATCGACCACTATAAAAAATGGTTTTTTCAAACTTCACACGCTAAAAAGAATTAAACCCTTGCTTCATCCACAAGATTTCCGGACGGTACTCCAAGCAACCATACTTCCAAAAATTGACTACTGCAATGCATTACTCTTAGGACTCCCTAAAAACTCAATTCAACCTTTACAGATGTTACAGAATGCAGCAGCCCGACTAATCACCAATACCCGCCACCGTGATCACATTACACCAGCTCTAATGTTCTTACATTGGCTGCCTGTAGCATCTAGAATTACCTTCAAAGTTCTCTCTCTGATTCATAAGTCGGTCTATAACCAAGAGATGCAGTGGTTCTCAGAGCAGTTTGCTTTCCGTACCTCTAAGAGACCAATAAGAAATATCCATCAAGCTAAATTTGCAGCTGCGTCTATTAAACATATCAAACACGTATCCACAAGAGACCGTGCTTTCTCCATAGCAGGAATCAACCTATGGAACAAGATGCCCACTGAACTGCGTCTGGAACCCTGCCATAAGAAATTCAAACAAGGCCTCAAAACGTGGTTATTCGAACTAGCATTCACATAATGATACCCAATTAATCTGAAATAGCCATTCATTCTTCAACCCCCCTCTCCTGGTCCCTCCTTTCCTCCATCCCCCCATTTTTTCTTCCCCTCCCATTTGCCCGCTCAACCCCCTATTATGACAGATTTTCCTCTGTTCAATTTAGAAATTGTAACCACTCTCAGCTCTATTATTGTAAGAACATAAGAACATAAGAAAATGCCATACTGGGTCAGACCAAGGGTCCATCAAGCCCAGCATCCTGTTTCCAACAGTGGCCAATCCAGGCCATAAGAACCTGGCAAGTACCCAAAAACTAAGTCTATTCCATGTAACCATTGCTAATGGCAGTGGCTATTCTCTAAGTGAACCTAATAGCAGGTAATGGACTTCTCCTCCAAGAACTTATCCAATCCTTTTTTAAACACAGCTATACTACCTGCACGAACCACATTCTCTGGCAACAAATTCCAGAGTTTAATTGTGCGTTGAGTAAAAAGAACTTTCTCCGATTAGTTTTAAATGTGCCCCATGCTAACTTCATGGAGTGTCCCCTAGTCCTTCTACTATCTGAAAGAGTAAATAACCGATTCACATCTACCCATTCTAGACCTCTCATGATTTTAAACACCTCTATCATATCCCCCCTCAGTCGTCTCTTCTCCAAGCTGAAAAGTCCTAATCTCTTTAGTCTTTCCTCATAGGGGAGTTGTTCCATTCCCCTTATCATTTTGGTAGCCCTTCTCTGTACCTTCTCCATCGCAATTATATCTTTTTTGAGATGCGGCGACCAGAATTGTACACAGTATTCAAGGTGCGGTCTCACCATGGAGCGATACAGAGGCATTATGACATTTTCCGTTTTATTCATCATTCCTTTTCTAATAATTCCCAACATTCTGTTTGCTTTTTTGACTGCCGCAGCACACTGAACCGACGATTTCAATGTGTTATCCACTATGACACCTAGATCTCTTTCTTGGGTTGTAGCACCTAATATGGAACCCAACATCGTGTAATTATAGCATGGGTTATTTTTCCCTATATGCATCACCTTGCACTTTTCCACATTAAATTTCATCTGCCATTTGGATGCCCAATTTTCCAGTCTCACAAGGTCTTCCTGCAATTTATCACAATCTGCTTGTGATGTAACTACTCTGCACAATTTTGTATCATCTGCAAATTTGATTATCTCACTCGTCGTATTTCTTTCCAGATCATTTATAAATATATTGAACAGTAAGGGTCCCAATACAGATCCCTGAGGCACTCCACTGTCCACTCCCTTCCACTGAGAAAATTGCCCATTTAATCCTACTCTCTGTTTCCTGTCTTTTAGCCAGTTTGCAATCCACGAAAGGACATCGCCACCTATCCCATGACTTTTTACTTTTCCTAGAAGCCTCTCATGAGGAACTTTGTCAAACGCCTTCTGAAAATCCAAGTATACTATATCTACCGGTTCACCTTTATCCACATGTTTATTAACTCCTTCAAAAAAGTGAAGCAGATTTGTGAGGCAAGACTTGCTTTATAATTTAGCGTTGGTTCATAAATATTTTTAGTTAACTCAATTTCAATTTTGTAGGTTAAACTATAATGGATGGTCCATGGTCTGTACAGCCTGTTTTTCTGTCTATTCTGTTTTTTGTAATTATTTCTATTTAATATTTATTAATAATGTCAATTGTAAAGCCTGTTGCTAAGTTATTGTTATATGTAAACCGCGGTGATGTATATCTTTACGTACTGCGGTATATAAAAATCTCTAAATAAATCAATAAATAAATAAATAAATAAATAAATAAATAAATCTCACCCTTCACCATCTCCCCCCCCCCCCCTAACCCACACACCATTCACTGGCTGGGACATGGGTGAGGGGAGGAGTGAGGGGCCAGGCAGCTCTCCCCCCTCACTCCCGTCTATGAAGGAAAGCTGTCTGTCCACAAGCCAGCCTCAAAGTACACTAGTAATGCAGGGACTGAACTGTCTCACCCTTCACCATCCTCCCCCCCCCCTCACCCAAACACCATTCACTGGCTGGGATATGGGAAGGGGAGGCATGAGGGGCCACTCAGCCCCCTCCCTTCTGTGAAACCAGCCTCACACTAGTAATGCAGGGAGGGAGCTGTCTCATCCTTCACCATCCTCCGCCCTCCCACTGGTGACACTGACCATCTCTGCTGTGTGAAACTTTTTCTTTTCTCTAAAATAGCATAAAATAAAATGAAGTACTTTGTGGGTTAAACTTTTAATTTCCCCTAATGTAAGTTCATTTAATATTATTTTAATTTTATGCTACTTTACTGAAAAAAAGTGCATTAAATATAACTATCAGGCTGATTCAGTAAAGTCCGCGGGAGAGCGGACGAATGCCCGCTCTCCTGGCGCGAGCACCGGCCCTTCGCCAGTGCACGCGATTCTGTATTTAAATAAGGTGACGCGGTAAAAACGGGGAAAAGGAGGCGCTAGGGACATTAGCGTCCCTAGCGCCTCCTTTTTGACAGGAGCTGCAGCTCAATTTTGCTGGCGTCGGTTCTCGAGCCCGCTGACAGCCATGGGCTCGGAAACCGGACGCCGGCAAAATTGAGCGTCCGGTTTTCGGCCTGACAGCCGCGGGCCGAATTCAAATTTTTTTTTTATTTTTTTTTTACTTTTCGGGACCTCCGACTTAATATCGCTATGATATTAAGTCAGAGGGTGCACAGAAAAGCAGTTTTACTGTTTTTCTGTGCACTTTCCCGGTGCCGAAGGAATTAGCACCGACCTTTGGGTCGGCGCTAATTTCTGAAAGTAAAATGTGCGGCTTGGCTGCACATTTTACTTTCTGTATCCCGCGCGCATAGCTAATAGGGCCGTCAACATGCATTTGCATGTTGAGGGCACTATTAGGTGCCGCGGGTTGGACACACGTTTTCCTTCCCTTACTGAATAAGGGGTAAGGGAAAACCCGTGTCCAATAGCAGGCTAACAGTGCGGTCCATCAGAGCGCACTGTACTGTATCGGTGGCTATATAACTATACTAACTAAGTAGCTAGTAAAGTATAACTATTACTGTAGAAAACCTAAAACAAAACTTTATATACTTACAGTGGTAGATGTAGTACATACACTAAAGTACACACAGCACACAGAGTTTGCTTTTCTGCTGGTGCAGCTGCACTTGTGTCAAAGGTGACTGTCTCTCTCTCTGTAGCTTAGTGAGTGTAGTAGAAACAAAATGACCCCTGGGGACATCACAGAGCATGTTCAAGTTAGTGCGCACTAACTAGAGGTAGTGCACACTACGTATGCCATAGTGCGCACTGCCTCACATTAGTGCGCACTATGCCGGATGAGTTAAAGTAATGATTCTACATTCCCACTGGCTGTCTTCAAGGTGGAGAGAACCAGTGGGAACCCAGAACCATACCTCTAGCGAACAAACTCTCATAAATTGATACATTTTAACTTTTAATTTGCACTTTTTGTTAGTGTGCACTAATGCCGCTATAGTACGCACAAACGTCGAGATAGTGCGCACTAACGGGCATACTGCGCACTAACTCATTTCGTCAAAAAAAAAAAAAAAGACACGTGGAAAAACTAAATTTTTGCACGAAGAAGCCGACCGAAGCCCGACCCGATACCTAACAATGAAGCACATCTCTAGTGTGGACTAAAAATTTTTTAAATAAAGAGAGTGCTTGGAATGTAACTGAGCAGTGCATTACACTAAGTAAAAAAATCAGTTGGGTAAGAGGCACAATGTAATAACCCTTAACTTTATTCTTGCTTTTAGATGTTTTAATGCTTATGTGCGCATTTTTTCTGAAGTGTCCAACCGAAGAATGGGATAAATGAATGACACTGTAATTATGTTAATTCTTGCAGTCCTGGTAGAGCTGGCCTAACACGAGCAGGCGTGACTTTCTCAGTGATCCTCCCACCCGTTCCCCATAGTAACACACATCATATGCATTTTAAACACAGGCCTCAGCTTGCTGTCTGCAACATTAAACAACCCATGCCGGGACAATGTCTTAACACGTTTCTTGGAAAACCCCACCCCCGGCGTCCTGGCAGTGTAGTGCCACAGCCCAGCACTACACCGCCTTCAGTCTGCCAGGGCTTCCGATGCTGCTGTGATGGACTCCCGCCGCCTGCCTAGGCCTCTCTGTCGTGTCCCAACAGGAGAGGACTCCACAACCCAATCAGTGACCTCGCTGAACCGAGGCCGCCTGTGTAGCGGCTCCCAGTTACATGAGATCACCAAAGCAGCCACTGTAAATTGTTAAAACGTAACAGTTTACATCCATACTAATTAATCCAGGCTTGGATACCTGCTTATTGCTACAACAATTCAATGAGCAATTGGAGCTCCCACATCAGAGCAGAAGGGGGGGGGGGAGGGGGGAGGAGGAGGAGAAGTAGTTGAGCTCTCTCAGGGGAAGAAAGAAAGCAGTGAGAGGTTGGTGCACTGCTAAATGAAAAGGTGTGGCCGGATCTTCTGTGAGGAGCATCCAACCTGGGGCCGCTCAAGCCTCTAATTGAATCAAAACTCCAGGCGTTCAATAGCCTGAAAGAGTAACTTAAGTAGATAAAGAGAAGGAGGGGAAGGAAGGGGTACTGGCTAATCTTCCCTTACCTGCCATCCCAACTCTGAACCCCTGGGGGCCGGCTGAAAGGAGGATGCTAAGTCCACCACCGCTGCTGCCCTGTTAATGACAACTGGCTGGGACTTTGCTCCTCTCCAGTCTCAAACTTATAATTGGAAGTGTTAACATTTTCATTTGGGCAAATTGATTTTTCCAACTGTAATCCAATCTTTGTCACAATCAGCAGACTTATTCCTTCTTCCTGCTGCATTTAATTAAAGAAAGAAAGGCAGCGAGCTATATAAAAACTGAAAGGAAATTAGAGATAAGTATAATATACATTACCGGAGAGCAAAAGGTGATGTTGACTATGGTGATGAGAATTACTGTGATATCAATAAAGCAACATACCATGGCCCACTGAGAGGAGGTTATGATGAAATAGCTGTCATGGTAATGTCTTAAGTTGGCTAACATATATACATTAGAACTAAAAATGTTACCTTGACTGTATTGCTGTATAATGCATCATATTAAGTCAGTCTCTTTATATATTCCTCTTATGTTGGCTGGTAGCATAATGCAGTTGGAGAACAGACCTGTGAACCTGCATTCTCTTATCAAATTCCCCTATCTAATTATGCATTTGGTTAGTTTAGGAAAATCACTTAACTTCCCCGAGATTTGTTTTCTTTTTCCTGTAGACGAGAGCAAAGAAAAATTCAAACACTGCAAATAATAAAAATATAATCCAGTGTGCAACTTTGGGGGCAATTTTCAAAACTGTCTGCACTGGGCCAAAGTCCACAGACAGTTTTAACCCACAGACTTGGCATCAGTTTTTTTGTTTTGTGTTTTTTAACAGCCATACTTTCACTTTGAAACCTGCCAAGGTTACAAAGCACCTGAGGATATATGCTATTGATCTCTGTGTGGGTGCTTATCTCATGGATAATAAAATATCTTGAAAATGCAATTTACATGGATTATTTTCCTCCCCTGACTTGTATCACACCTTTGGGGATGCCTCCTTTTAACATAGCTAAAGGTCCGTGTAACCCCTGAGCCAACCACCTCACCAAGGATTCCCTTTATTTATAGGGCTTTCAATGGTTCAATGTTTCCTTACTAGTTTTAATCCCCTCTGAGTCCAGAATTCCCTATCAGAGAAGCGACTATCTCTAAGGCCTTCATTATTGTTCAATTCATATTTAAATACTAAAGACCTTTGTATACAGCAGTAATAATCATGCTTCATTCTTAAAAGTGGTTTCCAACTTTACTGATTAATGACAGAAAATTGTTGAAAGTTTTCATTTACAATTTATTATGCAATATAGTCAATTTAAACTGTAGTCTTATTCAATAAATCTGTGACTTGATAATGTGTTAATTTGGTCTGGTACTACTGATCCTTTTCAATTTTTGAGGTAGTTTTAAAATTCCCTCCCAGGATTTGGATAGGGGTCTTAAACCCAATTTAAATGTCATAAGTTAGTCTCATGTCTCATACCTTTTTCCTGATGTACTGAAATTACTCCTTACTTATCCATTCTCCTTATAGTCCTTGATGGTATCTGAAGAGAACCTCCTCACTTCTCGTATCAATATCCAGGTGATATTATAGTGGTTATCACCAGATGGGTAGCACTGGTCTTCTCCAAAATCTGCTTCTCCTCTTCCCAAAAATGAATGGTAATTCATCTCCTGTGGGTTATCTAAGAATCCACTCAATCTCTCTCAGTGAGTGTCCAAACTCCTTGTAGGCGTTAAGCACTGAGTCTCTGGATGGATCCTGGGGAACTCAGTCAGATGGTGAAAAATAAAGTTAGCTTAAAAATACAACCAAAAAACGAGGAAGGAAGGAAGGGTGGATAAAACTTTCTTCATCTAAATCAAAAGGGATAAAGCTTGGCATTATTATTTATTTTATTTAGCATTTTTTATATACCGAGGTATAGCAGAGTTGCCTTCACTCCGGTTTACATACAGAAACAACATGTTACATAGAACGATGTATGAAGATTACAATTTAAAATTAACGATAGTAAACCGGGAAATGCAGTTTCGGTTTTTGAGTCGGGCTTATATATCTCCTCAACGTGCTTTTCAGCTGACTATTGCGTCTACACCTTTGTGTCCTCGCTGTTCCGGAGCAGAGGGTTCCATGTCCCACGTTTTTTGGATTTGTCCCCCGGTACTCAGATTTTGGCGTCGGATTGTGGACTATTTGGTGGAACTGCTTGATGTGGGACTGCCCTTTTCTCCCCTGTGGTTTTTGTTTGGCTGCATTTCCCCCCTTCGGGTTCGAGATCCTGGTTCTCGCCTGTTGCTTCAAAAAGCGAGCTTAATAGGGAAGAAGATTATATTGCAGAACTGGCGATCATCCGATGCACCATCCTTTGGAGCATGGCGGAACTGTTTCCACGCCATGATGACCATGGAAAGCATGGCGGCACGGGGTTCTCCACGACGACGGCGCTTCTTCCTCAGTGTTTGGAATGCTTACCTTCAACGGCTTCCGCATCGTGCCCGGAGTTTGGTCCTGAATGATTGAGGTGCGCAGGATTCCTCCTAGTCGACAGCCCTGCTGCTCTGGTGTACAAGGACTTCCTGTACCTGTCTGTTCCGTCTGGTGCATGTTCTTTTGGCAGGGAGAAGGGGGGGGGGAGGGGGGATTGGGTGGGGTAGGGAGGTGGGGGGGAGGGTTTGCATAAACTGTTGTTGGTAAAGATTCTAGCGGAGAGGGATAAGTAACCACCCGTCTCCGTGTTGTTGTATGTTTATTTTTGAAAAATCCAATAAAATTGTTTTATAATAAAAATTAACGATAGTAAATACAACAGGAGAATGTATAACAAGATAACACAGGATAGAACCCTGAATAGATGTACATATATCTCATGAAGCATTGAAGGGCATCTGTATCATTGTAACAGGGAGATTGAAAAATGGCAGAATATATAAAAGAATTTTAAAGTCATTGAGTGCTATCTTTAAAAGATTGGCTGAGAAGCCAGGGTTTTAAGTCTTTTTTGAAGGATTTTAAGTTATCTTGATTGGTGAGGCAATGAGGAAGCGAGTTCCAGAGCTTAGGGCCGATGATGGAAAAGGCTCTGTTTCTGGTGGAGGGTAATTTAGCCTGTGGAAGTGAGGGAATCACTAGATTAATTTTGCTGGCGGTTCGTGTAGTACGTTGGGAGCAATGGATGTGAATGATGTCATCAAAGGCGGAATAGTCGGCATTGTATATTGCTTTGTGGAGTATGGTGAGGACTTTGAATTCTGCTCTTTTTTCAATAGGGAGCCACTGTAATTGGTTGAGAACAGGTGTAATGTGATCAGCTTTTCTTGTACCTGTTAGAACTCTGGCTGCAGCATTCTGAAGGAGCTGCAAGGGTCTCAAGGAAGATTTTGGAAGGCCGATCAATAGGGAGTTGCAGTAATCCAAACCTGAAAAAATGAGGGCTTGAAGGACAGTTTTGAAATCATGGGGGTGGAGTAGGGGTTTTAGATGTTTTATTATTTGAAGTTTGTGAAAGCCTTCCTTTATTTTTGTGGAGATGTGTTTTTTGTAGATTAGGTCAGAGTCTAACCAAACACCCAGGTCTTTAACGCTCTCTTTGAGAAGGACGAGGGTCTTGTCAAAGTAGAAGGGTGGAATTGTTAAATGTCCAGGATATTTTTTGGCAATTAGGATACATTCGGTTTTGCTTGTATTTAGACATAATTTAAGATGAATTAGCAAGTTTCTGATAGTATCCAAGTGTGAGGCTGCTTTAGACATAGCATCTTCTATCGAGGAAGAAATAGGAATGAGTAATTGAATATCGTCTGCATACATGTAATACGTTATGTCAAGACTAGATAAGAGATGGCAAAGAGGGGTCAGGTAGATGTTGAATAGAATTGGTGAAAGTGCTGATCCTTGAGGCACACCTGTATCGAGGGGGATAGGAGAAGAAGAGCTATTGTTGTGAAAAACTTTGAAGTGTCTGTTACTGAGGAAGGATGAGAACCAACTGAGAGTTTTGCCAGCCAGCCCAATGGATTCTAGACAGGACATGAGAATTTTATGATCCACTGTATCGAAGGCAGCAGAGAGGTCTAAGAGAATCAGAAGGTATCCTTTTTTGTTGTCAAAACCTCTTAGGATGGTATTGGAGAGTTTAAGGAGGAGGGTTTCAGTGCTGTGGTTTTTTCTGAAGCCGAATTGGGAAGGATAAAGAATTTTATTATCGTCTAGATGGTCGTTGAGTTGTTTCAATGCCGCCTTCTCAATCATTTTTGCAAAGAAGGGTAAGTTGGAGATTGGGCGGTAGTTGTTTAGGTCATCTGGATTGAGGTTTTTTTTCTTTAATAAAGGAGTGACGGTGGCAATTTTTAACTTGGGAGGCAGCTCGCCTTCCTCGAGCGATTTGTTGATGATTGCTGAAATTGTTGGGGCTAAAGGATAGGCAATTTCTTTAAGAACTCGGGTGGGAATGGTGTCGAGTTCATGACGAGCAGGGTTGATTTTCTTCATCATTTTTTCTGTTTCAGTGATGGAAATAGGTCTGAAGTCGAGCCAAGGAGGGATGTTAATTGAAGAAGTTTGTAAATTGAAGAAAGAAGAGGTGATGAAGGTGTTTGTTATTTTGGAGATTTTATCCTTAAAGTAGATGGCTAAATCTTGGCTTAGGTTTTTTTTGGTAATAGTAGCGTTGGAGATGTGGATATCAGAGATGAGGTTGTTTACAAGGTTGAATAAGGATTTGGGTTTGTTGGAGGAATTTATAATTTTATTGCCGAAGTAGTTCCGTTTTGTGTTTTGGATTGATTTCTTGTAGGCTGCTAATTGTGAACGGTATTTTTGTAGTGTAGCAGGCAGCTTATTTTTTTGCCATTCTTTCTCTGTTTTCCTGAGAGCTGATTTCATGTTTTTTAGGGTGGTGTTAAACCATGGGTTTTGTATTTCTTTTTTGTTCTTTAGGTGTTTGATCTTCTCCGGGTTAATGATGTTAGCGGTTGTTTCAGTGATTGAGGACCATGATTGGATAGCATTATTTATGTTTGATAAGTCAAGATTCGCTAGTTGTAGACCCAGCTCTTGAAGGAGAAGATTAATTTGATAGGGTGGACGGAATTTGAAGGATTTTTTTGTAGCGTTATTATTATTTGTTGGGTTGTTGAAGTTCATTTGGGATTTGCAGAGTAAGAGATGGTGATCAGACCATGGGACTGGGTTGTGAGAAATAGAAGAGTTCATGAAGAAGTTGTTGGTGAAAATCAGGTCGAGAGTGTGACCTGCTTTATGTGTAGGGTTGTTCACTTGAAGGATGAAGTTTAGACTTGATAGCATGTCGAGAAGAGTTTCGCAGCTAGGAGAACGGGGGTTGGCGTCTGTATGGAGGTTGAAGTCTCCAAGAATGATCACAGGTTTTTTTATGTTGATGTTACAGATGAGAAATTCAATGAGCGGAGAAATGTTGTTGTCTAGTAGTTTAGGGGGGCAATAAACGAGGCAGATTTGAAGATGTTGGGAGTCAAAGATAGTAACTTCAAATTGTTTAGGGAGGTTGTGTGGGATTATTTTCATTGAAAAGTGTTTTCTTATGATAAGTAGCAGGCCTCCTCCTCTTTTGTAGTTACGGGGAATTGAAAAGGTATCGTAGTCATTGTGGTTAAGGTGGTTCAGAATTACTTGATCGGTGTTTTTTAGCCAGGATTCAGTTATGGCGAAGAAGTCAGGATTTTTTTCTTGTAGTATGTCAGAAATTAACATGTGTTTCTTAGACAATGACTGCGCATTGATGAGAAGAAAGGTGAGACATAAGAAGTTTTTGTTGTTTTTCAATAGGGGGATGTTAATAAGGTGGCTGTGTCTGTTTTGGAAATAAGAGTTGGAGAAAGTTGTCATCTTTGATTGGGTGAGGGAGAGGAAGAAGGAAATCGGGTGAGGGGTACCAGAAGTTGAAAGAGACTGTAGGGGCCGACTGGTGGATGCTGGAAGTTGAATGCTGTCCGAGTGGTGGACACTGGAGGTTGAATGCTGTCCGAGTGGAGGTTGAATGTTGTCCAAGTGGAGGACACTGGAGGTTGAATGGAGTCCGAGTGGAGGTTGAATGCTGACCGTGTGGAGGTTGAATGCTGTCCGAGTGGTGGACACTGGAGGTTGAATGCTGTCCGAGTGGAGGTTGAATGCTGTCCGAGTGGTGGACACTGGAGGTTGTATGCTGTCCGAGTGGAGGTTGAATGCTGTCCGAGTGGTGGACGCTGGAGGTTGAATGCAGTCTGAGTGGAGGTTGAATGCTGACCGTGTGGAGGTTGAAAGCAGTCTGAGTGGAGGTTGAATGCTGTCCGAGTGGTGGACACTGGAGGTTGAATGCTGTCCGAGTGGAGGTTGAATGTTGTCCGAGTGGAGGACACTGGAGGTTGAATGCAGTCCGAGTGGAGGTTGAATGCTGACCGTGTGGAGGTTGAATGCTGTCCGAGTGGAGGACACTGGAGGTTGAATGCAGTCCGAGTGGAGGTTGAATGCTGACCGTGTGGAGGTTGAAAGCAGTCTGAGTGGAGGTTGAATGTTGTCCGAGTGGTGGACACTGGAGGTTGAATGCAGTCCGAGTGGAGGTTGAATGTTGTCCGAGTGGAGGACACTGGAGGTTGAATGCAGTCCGAGTGGAGGTTGAATGCTGTCCGAGTAGAGGTTGAATGCTGTCCGAGTGGTGGACACTGGAGGTTGAATGCTGTCCGAGTGGTGGACACTGGAGGTTGAATGCTGTCCGAGTGGAGGTTGAATGCTGTCCGAGTGGTGGACACTGGAGGTTGAATGCAGTCCGAGTGGAGGTTGAATGCTGACCGTGTGGAGGTTGAATGCTGTCCGAGTGGTGGACACTGGAGGTTGAATGCAGTCCGAGTGGAGGTTGAATGCTGACCGTGTGGAGGTTGAAAGCAGTCCAAGTGGAGGTTGAATGCTGTCTGAGTGGTGGACACTGGAGGTTGAATGCAGTCCGAGTGGAGGTTGAATGTTGTCCGAGTGGTGGACACTGGAGGTTGAATGCTGTCCGAATGGAGGTTGAATGCTGTCCGAGTGGTGGACACTGGAGGTTGAATGCAGTCCGAGTGGAGGTTGAATGCTGACCGTGTGGAGGTTGAATGCTGTCCGAGTGGTGGACACTGGAGGTTGAATGCAGTCCGAGTGGAGGTTGAATGCTGACCGTGTGGAGGTTGAAAGCAGTCTGAGTGGAGGTTGAATGCTGTCCAAGTGGTGGACACTGGAGGTTGAATGCAGTCCGAGTGGAGGTTGAATGTTGTCCGAGTGGTGGACACTGGAGGTTGAATGCTGTCCGAGTGGAGGTTGAATGCTGTCTGAGTGGTGGTCACTGGAGGTTGAATGCAGTCCGAGTGGAGGTTGAATGCTGTCCGAGTGGAGAATGAATGTTGTCCGAGTGGTGGACACTGGAGGTTGCAGGAGGCTAAAAGCACTTAGATTTGACTTAGAGCTCTAAGCTGCGGTGAGGAATTGTGGGTTACCACAGAGAGAGTCCCAGAGCGGGTTCAATCCGCTTAGAGGTGGCACGAATCTCAGCAGATGGAAGGGTGAGAGACGGTCGGGAACGGGTGATGAACTTACTTTTATTTATTACTATTTTCTCTCACTTCTTCTTGGACTCAGTGGCTGCACGAAGGGGTGCACAAAGGGGCCAGCCCCTTTGTTGCGCCCCTTCGGCGCGCGACGCAGGCGCGCAGCGCCTGGAGGTTTTAAAATTTAAATCTCCCTCTCCGCTCCTGATTGGTGCTTCCCTGGTTGGTGGGAGGGTCCCTGTTCTGAATGGAGGGACGGCGCGGCAGGCTGGAGGCGCGATCGGTGGCTGGGCTCGCCGGGGGCAGGGGAGATAAGAGGCCTGGTTGGTTTAACTCCCCTCTGAGGTAGTAAAGGGGTAGTCGTGTCAAGGAGGAGCAGTTATTATAGAAGAAATATGCTTATAAAATCTTACAGGTTTGCTTGGGGTCGGGGGTAAGACAGTGTCCCACACAGAGTTTTTGAGCAGTAAAAATATTGGGGCAGATATTAAAAGCTACGCGCGGTCCTAGATTTGTGCGTGGCCTCGGAGGGAACTTTCCTTCCGCACCCCCCACCTTCCCCTACCTAACCCGCCCCCCAGCCCTACCTAAAACCCCCCTTACCTTTAACTCCGAAGTTGCGCCTGCCTCTGGGCAGGCATAGGTTGTGCACGCCAGCCAATGGCCGGCCTGCGATCCCGGGCACAGCGGCAAATGGCTACTGTGCCTGGAGCTTCTGGCCCCACCCCCACCCTGCCCCCTTTTCAAGCCCCGGGACATACGCATGTCCTGGGGCTTGTGCGCGTCACTGGGCCTATGCAAAATAGGCTCGGTGTGCGCAGGAGGAGTTTTAAAGGGTTACGCGCGTAACCCTTTTAAAATCTGCCCCATTACCCCTCAGTTCAGCAGATCTAAATACAAAGACATTCAGCTGAAGAGTTTCAGAACTTTACTGGCAAGAAAATCAAAATCAAACCATAGAAAGAAACACTGGGAAATGTAAACGCACAAATAGCAACAACAGGAGAGAGGGAAAAGTCCAGCTCACTGAAAACACACGCTGTAAACAGTCAATTATGCAGTAGAGATGTGAATCGTGTGATCGATCGTCTTAACGATCGATTTCGGCTGGGAGGGGGAGGGAATCGGATCGTCGCCGTTTGGGTTTTTAAAATATCGTGAAAATCGTGAAAATCGAAAACCGGCACACTAAAACATCCTTAAAACCCACCCCGACCCTTTAAAATAAATCCCCCACCCTCCCGAACCCCCCCCAAAATTCCTTAAATTACCTGGGGTCCAGTGGGGGGGAGGGCGGGAAAACCGGCACACTAAAACAACCCTAAAACCCACCCCGACCCTTTAAAATAAATCCCCCACCCTCCCGAACCCCCCCAAAATGCCTTAAATTACCTGGGGTCCAGAGGAAGGGTCCCGCTGTGATCTTCCACTCTCAGACCTCCGGTGCTTGTAGAAATGGCGCCGGCGCTACCTTTGGTTTTTCCATATGGAAAAACGATTCGCGGCAGGAGATCGCTCCCGGACCCCCGCTGGACCCCCAGGGACTTTTGGCCAGCTTTGGGGGGCCTCCTGACCCCCACAAGACTTGCCAAAAGTCCAGCGGGGGTCCGGAACGACCTCCTGCAGTCGAATCGTGTTGTCTACGGCCGGCGCCATTTTGCGCAAAATGGCGGCGCAAAATGGCGCCTAGGGTCAACTGATCCCTTGCTCTCTGTGCAGCTTCCCCCTCCAGCTCGTTTCTTTTGGTGGTGAGTTTGGCAGACAGCAGCTCAAAGATATAAAAGCAATTGTTTTAGTGCCAGTTTTTTTCTCAGCCAGGACAAGTATCAGGCTGAATGCTGCACAACATTCAGTTTTTACCACAAACTCCTTGATTTTGTTTTCAATGGTGCTAGGGGCAATTAGAAACCCCAGAATAAGTAAAACAAGTCGGAAGTGTTGTGCTGGAGGTGGACCCTTGGCCTGGTGAAGGATTGGTACGGCCCTCTGGTCGGACCCACTCTGCTTCAATCTCATGGGCTCTTGCCCACAAAGGACTACAACCCCTCTCTTTTATTTGTACTTTGATAACGTCATTTACTTCTTCCCGTTCATTATTTTTATACCATGTGAAGTCTACCCTACTAAGGGTATTTTAAAAAAGGGTAATTAGTATGGTAGACTTCACTTATGGTATAAAAATAATGAACGGGAAGAAGTAAATGACGTTATCAAAGTACAAATAAAAGAGAGGGGTTGTAGCCCTTTGCGGGCAAGAGCCCATGAGATTGAAGCACTGTATATTCTGATACCGATTCCCGGGAATTAAAAATGATTAAATAATCCATTACTGTATTTTACAGTTTCCCTCATATGTTTTGGGAGTAGTTTTTGTGATATTGTAAATTGAGGATTATTGCCAAAGTTATTTGAAGGTTTACTATATTCTTGTAAATAAGAAGTGCCATTCCAGGTCAGGCCAAGGCCCAACCAGCCTTTCACTCAGGGAGGAACCTGAGCTGCCAGTGACATTAACTCTTGAGTTTCGGGCAGGGCTAAGCATTATACACTAGGGATGTGAATCGTTTTCCATAGTCGTCTAACGATAGAAAATCGTGTGGCAGGGCAGAAAATCGTCTAGGGCACGATTTTTTAGTTTAAAAATCGTTAAAAATCCGTTTTTCCGATTAGTGCGCACTAACTCGAGTTAGTGCGCACTAACGGGAGTTAGTGCGCACTAACTGGGAGTTAGTGCGGGCAGTAACTGAAAATGATACAATTTGACACTTTTCAGGTCAGTTAAGGTCAGTTTAGGGAATGAATATGTATTCCTATTGGCTGCCCTCTTATTTATTCATGTTACCAAGTTTGCTACTGACAGTATATGGGGGATGGGAAATGGAAACAGTTGGTAGCTTGACACAACAGTAATGTGATCAGTCAATGTGACTAGAACTTGTGCCCTAACCCTGATACCAGGGGTAGTGTGATCTTCCTGCACACAGTGCCCTATCCCTATTAATACCAGGAGTGTTGTGATCTTCCTGCACACAGTGCCCTATCCCTAATACCAGGGGTGTTGTGATCTTCCTGCACACAGTGCCCTATTCCTGATACTGGGGGTGTTGTGATCTTCCTGCACACAGTGCCCTATTCCTGATACCGGGGGTGTTGTGATATTCTTGCACACATCCCGGTATCAGGGATAGGGCACTGCGTGCAGGAAGATCACAACACTCCTGGTATTAATAGGGATAGGGCACTGCATGCAGGAAGATCACAACACTCCTGGTATTAATAGGGATAGGGCACTGCATGCAGGAAGATCACAACACCCTGGTATCAGGGATAGGGCACTGTGTGCAGGAAGATCACAATACCCCGGAGGAGTGAGGGTCAGGCAGCTCCCCCCTGTCTGTGAAGCCAGCCTCTCACTAGTAATGCAGGGAGGGAGCTGTCTCAGACTTCACCATCCTCCCCCCCCCCCCCCTCACCACACACCATTCACTAGCTGGGACATGGGGGAAGTCAGGAGTGAGGGTCAGGCAGCTCCCCCTGTCTGTGAAGCCAGCCTCTCACTAGTAATGCAGGGAGGGAGCTGTCTCAGACTTCACCATCCTCCCCCCCCCCCTCACCCACACACCATTCACTAGCTGGGACATGGGGGGAAGTCAGGAGTGAGGGTCAGGCAGCTCCCCCCTGTCTGTGAAGCCAGCCTCTCACTAGTATGCAGGGAGGGAGCTGTCTCAGACTTCACCATCCTCCCCCCCCCCCCCTCACCCACACACCATTCACTAGCTGGGACATGGGGGGAAGTCAGGAGTGAGGGTCAGGCAGCTCCCCCCTGTCTGTGAAGCCAGCCTCTCACTAGTAATGCAGGGAGGGAGCTGTCTCAGACTTCACCATCCTCCCCCCCCCCCTCACCCACACACCATTCACTAGCTGGGACAGGGGGGAAGTCAGAGTTGAGGGTCAGGCAGCTCCCCCTGTCTGTGAAGCCAGCCTCTCACTAGTAATGCAGGGAGGGAGCTGTCTCAGACTGGTATCAGGGTTAGGGCACTGTGTGCAGGAAGATCACAACACTCCTGGTATTAATAGGGATAGGGCACTGTAAGAGAGACTGTAGTAGATTGACTAAAGATCTGATGTTTCTGCTCTCCTCACACCAACAAAAAAACAACACACAAGCAGAGAAGCCCTTCTTACAAAGCTGAGCTAGTGAGTTAAGTAGGAGGAAAAGTAAACATACTTGTGCCAGTGTGGCTACTTAAAAAATACACTTACCAACAATCAATTACATATATTTGAACTGTGTACAGTTCCAGCCAGGACCACCTTTCTAAAATGCACAGTGATTGGCAAATTCAACATGCACTAGCATTTCAGGTGCCTGCTAACAAAAATAATAAACAAACAAGTTCTAGTCACGTGAGTGCTGATCATTACATTACTTTTTTTTGTCAAGCTTCCAACTGTTTTCCATTTCACATCCCCCCAACCATTACCTCAGTATTAGCCTTGGTAACATCAATAGATAAGAGCACAGCCAGCCAATAGGAATACATACATACATATTCATTCCTAAGTGACCTTTACTGACCTGGGAAGTGTGAACACTTTGTTTCATTTTCTGTTGGTGTTCGTTAGTTTCCAGTTCCATTTCCCATCCCCCCAACCATCACCTCAGTGGGTAACCTTGGGTAACATCAATAGATAAGAGGGCAGCCAGCCAATAGGAACACATATTCATTCCTAACTGACCTTCAGTGACCTGGAAAGTGTTTATTTTGTATCATTTTCAGTTAGTGCGCACTAAATCGAGTTAGTGCGCACTAACGGGGAGTTAGTGCGCACTAACTCGAGTTAGTGCGCACTAACACGATTTAACGATTTTTAACGATAAATCGTTAGAATTTCTATTGTATCGTGTTCTATAACGATTTAAGACGATATAAACATTATCGGACGATAATTTTAATCGTTGAAAAACGATTCACATCCCTATTATACACCAAAGGCCAAGGCAACTGATATTTTTTAGGGATGTGCAGACAAAAAGTTTATGTTCATAAGTCCATAAGTCGAAAAGGGGGGTCAATTTCGGTCAATATGGACATATGGAAAATTCCATAAGTTGAGTCTATGTCCATACATGCACCGGTTCCCTAAATAAAAATTTAAACCCCTCACCCTCCTTAATCCCCCCCCCAAGACCTTACCAAAATCCTGGTGGTCCAGCGGGGAGTCAGGAAGCCATTCCTCTATTCCTTTGCGAGGAGCACGTGACGTCCGCGTCACGTCGGAGTGACGCGGCCGTCACGTGGTCCACCGCGGTTCCGCTCCCGGACCCCTCGTTGGACACAAACGGAACTTTTGGCCAGCTTGGGGGGGCCTCCTGACCTTCAGGAAGTAGAGGTTTATTTAAAAAGGTTGGTTAGTTTTATGACCTGTGCAATTCATTTTCTAATACCGCAAATACTAGGAGACATATTTAAAAATTACATTTTTATATGTGGTGTTTAACAGAAGAATAATAAGGTCAGTACACTCAGGTAATGAGAGATCATGCTTAAATGTTTCATGAATAATGCACTCTGTTATCCAATGCATATGAATCTTCCTGCACTAACACTGTAGCATTTATGTGCTTGCTTTGAAAGATATGCTTTTAAATATATCAGCTGACTGATGTTACAACCTCTAAATTCAAATGTCATGAGTTAATTTATCACTTCGAGAAGCACAGAGTGAGAGAGAGAGAAAGCGAGTTGCATTGCTCTTTAAGAATTTTATACCGATGGTACAAATAGGACAAACTCCTCCATAATCTAAATCTGCCCAACTTTTACCTATTAAACTGTTCAACTGTTATTATTTTAGGTGCATTTTTAGTGGAGTAAATGAACTATCTATATTGTAGGGATGTGCAGAGGGACGCCATACATTGCATTCGGAATTCGTATTCGTCGGGGAGCCCCCGAATTCGTATTCGGCAAGGGGGCCCCCGATACTTTAATGTGTTCATTCTTATTCGTTTCCTGGCTAAAATTGAATTAACTATTTATTTTATTTATTTAGTGATTCTTATATACCGCGGCACGTATAGATATACATCACCTCGGTTTACAGTAAACAATAACTTAGCAACAGGCTTTACATACAACAGGTTTTACAGGATGTAAACAAATGACAGCAACAGGCTTTACATAGATAACGGATTTCAGGAGTACATCATATAACTCCTTTAACTATAAATAACAAATGCATATTCTATTTCAATAACGAAGCAGGAGAGAAAATATGCAATTAACCTGTTAAAGGCCTATTCCAATGTCAAGTTAATGTCAATTAACTACAATCCCCCACCCTCCTGACCCCCCCAAAAATTACCAAAACTCCCTGGTGGTCCAGCGGGGGGTCCGGGAGCCATCTCCTGCACTCACACTCTCAGCTGCCGGTATTCAAAATGGCGCCGATAGCCTTTGCCCTCACTACGTCACATGGGCTACTGGTGCCATTGGTCAGCCCCTGTCACATGGTAGGAGCAATGGATGGCTGGCGACATCCATGGTAGGAGCCTGTCACATGGTAGGAGCACAAGACGGCGAAGATTCATTGTACTCGTGGGGAATCTCGATACATTTCGCTTCCCCACAAATACAACGAATATGGCCCTATACATTGCGGATTACCAATACGTTAGAAACGAATGCACACCCCTACTATATTGTAGCATCCATATTTCTCTATAGGGAAGGTGTTGTAAGTGTGTAGATCTGCTTCCAGAATTCTGCTGATCAAACGTTTTACTTCTTTGTTTGCAGATACAAATAGAAGGATCCTGTGGGCTTAGCTGCACTCTAAACAGACCTAGATAAAATACAATACTATTTCAATTTATATCCTTCCTTTCTAATACAAAATATTATTCAAAACTGCTAACAGCAATTAAAAATCAACAATTATAATTCAATATACAATACAAATGTATCTATTTCAATGTGATTAGTTGTTTTTTATAAACAGGCGTAAAAATAAAAAACAATGAAATATCAATAAATAAGTCAATCATAAATAAACTAAGGTATCCATAGCTAATACTTATAACCAAATCAGCAGGTATACATTATAATAATACCAGCCTAGCTCAAATTCCCCAAGGGACTAATTTCTCATCTTAACAATCTTTACTCACAGGCCGATTCTGTAAGCTCCGCATGAAAATGGGCTCTCAGTGCTAAGTGCCTACCCTCACAACGGGTGTTCAGCCACCTCTCCTGGGCGCGCGATCCTGTATTTAAATGAGGGGGTCACGCTAAAAGGAGGTGCTAGGGATCATTAGGGGCCCCTAGCGCCTCCTTGGCCCAGGAGAGGCAGTTGTCAGTGGGTTCAGAAAACCAACGCTCAATTTTACGAGCATTGGTTTTCCGAAGCCGCTGACAGCCATGGGTTAGGAAAATGGACGCTGGTAAAACTGAGAGTGCATTTTTCAAACCTGACCGACCGGCACATTTAAAAAAATTTTTTTTTTAACATTTTTGCTTCCTCCGACTTAATTTCGCTAGGATATTAAGTCACAGGGTGTACTGAAAAGCAGTATTTTCTGCTTTTCTGTACACTTTTTCAGGCTGCTCAGAAATTAACGCCTGCCCTTGAGCATAATAAGGGGCGGATTTTAAAAAGCATTTACATGCGTAAATCTGGGTTTTACGCATGTAAATGCACTTTACTCGAGTAAGTGGGCTTTTGAAAATTGCTACAATATATGCCATTGAATCGTCCATAGGATTTATTCGCATAAGTGCACTTTACGTGAGTAAATGGCTTTTGAAAATTGCTACAATAGTAGTTACATTTATGCGCGTAACTCCTTTGAAAATTACCCCCTATGTGCGGATCAGCTGCACATTTCTTTTCAGTATCCTGGGCAAATTACTAATGGCCTCATCAACATGCATTTGCATTTGCATGTTGATGAGTGCTATTAGTGTTGGGGGAGGGATGGGTTGGACGCGCGTTTTCGACATGCTAAACCCCTTAGGGGTAGATTTTCAAAAAACGCGAATAGGCGTACTTTTGCTGGCGCATAAGGCGCAAGCAAAAGTACGCTGGATTTTAGTAGATACGCGTGGAGCCGCACGTATCCACTAAAATCCTGGATCGGCGCGCGCAAGGCTATGAATTCTGTATAGCCGGCGCGCGCCGAGCCGCGCAGCCTACCCCCCATTCCCTCCAAGGCCGCTCCGAAATCGGAGCGGCCTTGGAGGGAATCCTCTAACGCCCTCCCCTCACCTTCCCCTCCCTTCCTCTACCTAACCCACCCGCCCGGCCCTGTCTACACCCCCCCCTTACCTTTCTCCGGGGATTTACGCCTCCCGGAGGGAGAAGTAAATCCCTGCGCGCCAGCGGGCCTGTTGGATTTACGCACGCAGGGCCCTCGCGCGTCGGTGCGCCTATTTTGCATAGGCCTCCGGCGTGCGTAAAGCCCCGGGACGCACGTAAGTCCCGGGGCTTTCGAAAAGGGGAGGGAGGGGCGTGGTCGGGGCGTTCCCGAAACGACACGGCGTTTCGGGGGCATGTCCCGGTGTTTCGGGGGCGGGCCTGGGGGGCGTGGTGCCGGCCCGGGGGTGTGGTTGAGGCCTCCGGACCAGCCCCCGGGACCGGAGGACGGAGCGGGGCTGCCGGCGACTGCGCCGCAATGTTAAGGGGGGGTTTAGATAGGGCCGGGGGGGTGGGTTAGGTAGGGGAAGGGAGGGGAAGGTGGGGGGAGGGCGAAGAAAAGTTCCCTCCGAGGCCGCTCCGAAATCGGAGCGGCCTCGGAGGGAACATGCAGCTCGCACTGGGCTTGGCGCGCGCAGGTTGCACAAATGTGCACCCCCTTGCGCGCGCCGACCCCCGGATTTTATAAGATACGTGCGGCTACGGCACGTATCTTATAAAATCCAGTGTACTTTTGTTCGCGCCTAGGGGGTCATTTTCAAAGGAGTTATGCATGTAAATGTGACATACTATTGTAGCAATTTTCAAAAGCTATTTACTCGAGTAAAGTGCACTTACTTGAGTAAATCCTATGGACAATTCAATGGCATACATTGTAGCAATTTTGAAAAGCCCACTTACTTGAGTAAGTGTATTTACTCGAGCAAAAACCAGTTTTGCTCGAGTAAATGCTTTTTAAAATCTACCCCCTGGTGCGCGAACAAAAGTACGCGCTAACGTATTTTTTAAAAATCTGCCCCTGAGTGTTAAAGGAAAGTGTGGCAAAGAAAGGACAACATCGAGATATTTTTATTATACTTAAAAAATGGTGATAGAAGTTTCCTTTCTAAAACTGAGGCCTTCAGGTTTTTGTTTTTTTTTTTTATGGATGACTGTGACTTTCAGCAATACAGTAGAGCATGGAATGGTGAAGACAGAAACCAATTCTGGGCAGGGGATTGTTCTGTTTAATGCCGAGTCCCTCCCAGTGGCTTGATTTAAAGTCCTGTAGCTCAATCTCACCTTCCCCCTTTCATGGCCTGACCCAACAACACCCTCTAGGGCTCAACTTGGCTTTCTCCCTCCTACTAATGTGACCTGGCTGGCGCAGCCAGAATTTTGCTAACCTGATGTTCCTCTCGCCTGCTCAGTTTACAGTCTCAGCTCAATTGTTTAAACTGCACAGTGTTACATTTTTATGGCTGGAGGATCAGGGCCTCGGGACTGCAATTGTTTTCCTGATATTAAGAATTTCCAGTTAATGGATCTTCAGATAAAAGGTGCTCTACTGCATTTATTTATATTTATTTAGCTCATGCTTTCTTATTGGTAGCTTTAGGCAAGTTAAATTCAGGGACTGTAGATTCTTCCCTGTCCTCAGAGGTCAAACAATCCAAGGAACCTCTTTGGTAAAAGCTAACTGATTTTGTGTCTTTTGGTAAAATGTTTTGTAAATAAGTTCTTAGGTTTGTACCTGAGGCAATGGAGGGAGAGGGGACTTGCCCAAGGTCACAGGGACCATTAGCGGAATTTGACCCTGGTTTCTCTGCTTCTCAGCCCACTGTTCTAATCACTAGGCTATGCTATTTTGAAAAATCTGTATTCTCTGCCTTTTAGTCAATTCCATTCAGGTACTGTAGGTATTGTTACCCTGGCCCCAGAAGGCTCATAATCTAAGGGCCAGATTCATTAAGGGGTAGATTTTAAAAAGCATTTACTCGAGCAAAACTGGTTTTTGCTCGAGTAAATACACTTTACTCAAGTAAGTGGGCTTTTCAAAATTGCTAAAATATATGCCATTGAATTGTCCATAGGATTTACTCAAGTAAGTGCACTTTACTCGAGTAAATAGCTTTTGAAAATTGCTACAATAGTAAGTCACATTTACATGCATAACTCCTTTGAAAATGACCCCCATAGGCTTTTCTCCCATTTTGTGTCCATTGGAAAAACCCTTAGTGGATCAGGTGCTAACTTTATACCTGATGCAATGGAGAGTGAAATGACTTTTCCAAGGTTACAAGGAGCAGTAGTGGGATTTGAACCCTGGCTTCCCTGGTTCTTATCCTAGGCTACTCCTCCACTGTAACTGTTAAAATCTATTTTCACATAATCTTCCTCCAAATGGTCAAAACAATTTCTTCTTGTGCCAATATTACTATAAAAGTACTGGACATCAGCCAAAGAATATCCTATTATCTATCAGATTATCACCCCCCCCCCCCCCCATCTATTTACTAATATGCCTAATGAGGCCTGTTTACTAAAGTGCACTAAATGTAAGCATTAACATATTTTTTTTCATTAATTTGAAGCACATAATTCAACTACACTAACATGATGGGGCTTTTATGGTGGATAATGTATTGTCTCAGCATTTGCCATGTTGAAGTTCCAGATCCTCCAATCATAAAATAAAATAAAAAAATCCCAAACCATAGACTCTCACGTTTTTAGTTTACAGTATTAGTAATCCTAATGCACGACAGAACTGCTAATCTGATGCATTGATCAAAAGTATTAATTTCAGCTCTGAGTTCTGATTGTTTTGGCATAAAGAAATCTCTTGTTACATCTGGTACTAGGAGGTCTAAGTTATTAAAGGAAAAAGCAAATGGAAAAGTTCTTGCACATTGGAAAAGAATGACACAGAGGCTGGTAGCGACTTCTAGGCTAACAGGATTTATTGAAGCATAAGCTTTCAAGGAGATCCATCTGATGAAGTGGACTCTTGTCCTCGAAAGCTTAAGCCTCAATAAATCTGATGCCCTTTTTGTTACTCGGACTAACAATGGCTAACCTGCTGGAACCTTTTAACACCATTAAAAAGGAAAATGTTTTTGGATCATTTTTTTCTTCTGTTAATGTAGGTTTAAACTTGTACCTGTATTTGGTCAAAAACAGATGCCTCTAAAATCACTAATAACCATGTTGGAAAGAAAACTGAGTAAGAGTTGCTCTCACTGTCTAATAGCCCTTAATATGATTCTTTTTCATGTTTCAAATCTGCATTAAATATTCTTAGGTGACTGCTCAATACCAATATCTATATCTCCATGGGGTGAATTTTCAATAAACTGCTGAGCAACAAGGCTAACCAGATAATCTTAGCAAGTTGGCTTCAGTTAAATTTTCATCTGAACTTAATCGGCTAGGTTTTCAGCAGAAAATTCACCTGAATCTAAAAGGCTAAAATTCCAGTTTTGCCCCATCAAAGATGTATTTATGGTAATGGCTAAATGTTGGCAGATAATGTAAATTTCCGCCTCTGCATTCAATTGTTTTAATAGCACCATCAAAAGGAGATATTTTATTTTATTCACAAGACATATAATAGTAATACATATGCTTTTGCAAGATGACTTACAATTGTTTGTGCTTTTGAATGATTATGACCTTGAGGCACTAAGCCACGATGTTTTATCGCAGGAGGGTTCCCACTATCACAGTGCAGTATCACCCCGATAGTGGTGCCCCCTCCTCTGAAAAAGCATCGCGGCTGTAAGGCACATTCTTTTGACTTACGGCCAAATGCCAAGAGACAAAAGAACCTGGCTAATTTTCCTATAACGTGATGGTGGCACCAAACTCATGGGACCGCCATTGCCTTAAAGGGCTGCTGGCCCAAAAAAAAAATTATGGCAAATGGGAAGGTTGAGCGGGGGTCAGTGTTGATTCCCATCTCAACCCGAGGCCACCAGTCGAGGCAGCCAAGATTCCCCCCAAAATGTAAAAAACCCACAAAAAACAAAAAACATATACCCACGTGGCAACAGCCCTGTCCCCCCCAAGTGATAGCCAAAGTGCCCCCATCCCACCACAAGTAAAAGATAAGTTCCCAGCCCAACCCCTCCCTTTCCATACCCACCCACTCTCCCCCGAACCTTCAATGGCACCGACCAAGCCGGGCGAGAGGGTGCACCTGGCCCTGATTGGACAACCATTGGAAGGTTCAGGGGTGGGGGCCTGCATCCTTATTTTTAAATGTTCTGGCTCTTGAGGGGGGCGGGCTGGTGCCACATGGGTACATTTGTTTTTTACATTTTGGGAGGCCACTTGCCTGATCCCTGCTCAACCACCCCATTTGCCGCAGAAGCCTTGGGAGCCACATTAGGTTCCCGGACCTCCCACCTCACATGTACCGCTTTTCCAAAAGTTGTAGGTATTTTATCACAGCTGACCACCTTCTCAGTTGGCTGCAATAAAATATTTGCATAGGATTACCTTCCTATTCATACACAGCATAACGCATGCTAGAGTCCTATTGCGGTTTGATGCATCTCCTTCTATGTTTTCTGCTTAATGCATTTGAAAGTATGAAAGCAGTAAAGTAGTGCCTACATCAGTGGTTCTTAAGCCAGCCCTTGGGACACACCCAATCAGACAAGTTTTCAGGATACCACAACTAATATACATGAAATAAATTTGCATGCACTTCCTCCATTTTCTGCATATTTGTTGTAGATATCCTGATATCCTGGGTGTGTCCCAAGGTTACGAACCAGTGGCTTACATTATAACAGTCATAAGGGGTCAACCAGCAGTTTGCTTGTAAAATAAATTGTGTTTTATCAACAGAAAGCATGTGAATATGACAAACAATGCATATAGGGGGTCATTTTCAAAGGAGTTACGCATGTAGGGGGTCATTTTCAAAGGAGTTACGCATGTAAATGTGACATACTATCGTAGCAATGTTCAAAAGCTATTTACTCGAGTAAAGTGCACTTACTTGAGTAAATCCTATGGACAATTCAATGGCATATATTGTAGCAATTTTGAAAAGCCCACTTACTTGAGTAAAGTGTATTTACTTGAGCAAAAACCAGTTTTGCTCGAGTAAATGCTTTTTAAAATCTACCCCATACAGTTTTGCAGATTAACACACATTGGGCCTTATTTTCTAAAGTATGGCAGGCCTGCGATAATTTAGAAAATAGCGCTATTGGGGGGCGGGGTCGAAGTGGGGGGGGGGCGGTCCTGTGCTAGCCGGCAGCGATCGCACTACCGCGGTGCGATCGCTGCTGTTTTCGCACCCAATAGTGCCACCATAGAAGGTGTAGCTATTGGGCGCGAACTAGGACGAGAAAAGGCCCTTACCTTTACGTTGTCCGCGGGGTCTTCGTGGAGTCGCCCCGGTGACGCCCCGACTCCGCCCCGATTTAGGTAGTGCAGGCATGCGCTACCTTCGCAGGCTATCGCAGGCTTGCGCTAACAGCGCAAGCCTGCGATAGCCTTGATAAATAAGGCCCTATATTTGCTAATTTACTGAGTATTAGGGATGTGAATCATTTTTGAACAATTAAAATTATCGTCAGATAATTTTAAAATCGTCCTAAATCGTCAGAGTGCAGGATACAATACAAATGCCCCCGATTTATCGTCATAAATCATCCTAAATCGTTAAATAGGGCACGGGAATTATTTGGGGGAGGGCGGGAAAACCGGCACACCAAAACAACCCCTAAACCCACCCCGACCCTTTAAAACCAATTCCTTACCCTCCCCCACCCTCCTGAACCCCCCCAAAATGTTAAATTACCTGGTGGTCCAATGGGGGGGGGGGGGGTCCCGGCGCGATTCCTGCTCTCAGGCCATCGGCGCCATTTTGGCTGCCACTAATTAAAATGGTGCCAATGGCCCAATAAAAAACAACCCACCCGACCCTTTAAATCGACCCCCTTAGGCTCCCCCACCCTACCTCCCCATGGTAGGAGCACTGGCGCCGGCCATCTTTAAAGATGGCGCCGGCCATCCAGTGCTCCTACCATGTGACAGCGGCCGGTCAATGGCACGGATACCCTGTCACATTGTAAGGGCAAAGGGGCATCGGCGCCATTTTATTTTAGCGCAGCTGATGCCTGGGAACGGAAATCGTCCCCCGAGGCCCCCCTGGACCACCAGGTAATGTTAAAAGGTTTGGGGGGGGTCGAGAGGGTGGGTCAATTTAAAGGGTCGGGTGGGGTTTTTTTTTAGCGGCGTGGGCCTCCCTAAAAAAAAATTAGCGATGTGAATTGGAATCGGAAACGATTCCAATTCACATATCTTAACAATCAGATTCCCCCCCCCCCCCCCCTCAGCCGAACCTGATCGTTAAGACGATCTGGCACACGATTCACATCTCTACTGAGTATAGCATGTTTGTGAACATTGCTATTTCTGAGTACATCAGCATCTCTGGGAACAATTCCTGGGTATTCTCATCTAATTATTTCTGGAAAAATCTATAGAAATTTCTCACATGCCCAGTAATTACTTAACGTCCTAACTACTAGGGATGTGCAGACCAAAAGTTTATGTTCATAAGTCCATAAGTCGAAAGGGGGGGGGGTCAATTTCGGTCAATATGGACATATGGAGAATTCCATAAGTTGAGTCTATGTCCATACGTGCACCGATTCCCTAAATAAAAATTTAAACCCCTCACCCTCCTTAATCCCCCCCCAAGACTTACCAAAACTCCCTGGTGGTCTAGCGGCGAGTCAGGACGCCATTTCTGTACTCCTTTGCGAGGAGCACGTGACGTCGGCATCACGTCGGAGTGACGCGGACGTCACGTGATTCCCCGCGCGTTCGCTCCGGGACGCTCGTTGGCCAGCTGGATTTATCAAAATGCGATAAGTATCGAAAAGGGGTGTGTTATATGCTAATAGATAGTTTATCGCAATTTGTGCTAATACCTATGCGAAGAGCTAAGTTAGCGCAAATTGCGATAACGTTTTCACACTTTGCGATACGTAAGAACATAAGAACATAAGAAAATGCCATACTGGGTCAGTATCCAAGTTATTCACGTCTCCATGTTGACCAGAGCAGAGCTGTTGGAGCGGTCAGGAGGGGAAGACGTGCATGGTTAAGAACAGCAAACAGAACTCTCCCATTGGATCCTGCTTTTCTCCATTGCCTCTCAAGAGTAACTGGGAGAGTCATAGACCGGATGCAGGGAGTGCAGTGAGACCCGATGAGGTACCTTTGACTGGCCAAAACAGCGTCAGAGTTCCACAGGAGTTGCTAGCAGAGCAGGGAGAAGACGGAAGTTTTGAAGAACCATTTTAATGCTGCATCGATTTCATCTATACCCTCTCAAGCTGCTGATAGAACTTTCAGAATTTACACTTGAATCTATTTGGGTCACTATAATAGGTTTGGGGAGCACTATTATTTCCCAGTTGTCTCCTTTGGTTGATAAATCCTATGATAGAGGTGTTTAAAATCATGAGAGGTCTAGAACGGGTAGATGTGAATTGGTTATTTACTCTTTCAGATAGTAGAAAGACTAGGGGGCACGCCATGAAGTTAGCATGGGGCACATTTAAAACTAATCGGAGAAAGTTCTTTTTTACTCAACGCACAATTAAACTCTGGAATTTGTTGCCAGAGAATGTGGTTCGTGCAGTTAGTATAGCTGTGTTTAAAAAAGGATTGGATAAGTTCTTGGAGGAGAAGTCCATTACCTGCTATTAAGTTCACTTAGAGAATAACCACTGCCATTAGCAATGGTAACATGGAATAGACTTAGTTTTTGGGTATTTGCCAGGTTCTTATGACCTGGATTGGCCACTGTTGGAAACAGGATGCTGGGCTTGATGGACCCTTGGGTCTGACCCAGTATGGCATTTTCTTATGTTCTTATGTTCTTACGTATCGCAAAGTGTGAAAACGTTATCGCAATTTGCGCTAACTTAGCTCTTCGCATAGGTATTAGCACAAATTGCGATAAACTATCTATTAGCATATAACACACCCCTTTTCGATACTTATCGCATTTTGATAAATCCAGGCCTAAGTCGGAAATGGGGATGTGGGAGACATAGGACAGGCCGCATTATTATTTTTTTAAAAAGTAGCAAAAATGTCTGACAATGTTTGGATATTTTCAGGTAATAGAATAGAACAAACAAAAAATATAGACTTTTTTTTGCACTTGTTTTAAACAAATATATATCCCTAGCTTCTGAAGATAGTACCTAGAAGATCATGAAAGCTCATTTAAAATAATATGTATAAACATTTTTGTTTGACCAATAAAAGATATCACAACTTCTATATGACCTGTTAAATAAGAAATCTATGATCTAATATTTATCTTATGTTAGTTGTAATTTGCAAGTTTTACTGTATATTAAAGACCTGAGTTTGAAAGCACTTTGGAGGTCATTTTCAAAGGCGCTACATGTGTAAATGCACCATACCACCTGAATGAGTAAATCCTATGGACAGTCAATGGCATAGATTGTAGGAATTTTCAAAAGCCTATTTACACATGTAAAGCCTAGTTTTAAGTGTGCAAATCCTTTTGAAAATTATCTTCCAGTATGCGCAGAGATCCCTTTGCTTCGAAAACCAACCCAATGATTATGCGCATAAAATAATGCTCAAAACAGAATTTTGTGTTTTGAGCACTCCAAAGTAGGAATTCCAGAAAGCAGAGCTGCGTGCAAATCCTTATATAGAGCAGTTGGACCCGTGAATTTTCAAGTGGAGCTATAATGCATAAAATTCAGAGTAAAGTCTGCAGGATGCTTTAGCCCTTTCTGCAGACTTTAGCTCCCTCTGCCAAATATCTGCTGATAAATAGTTCAATATATACACCATGGGGCGGATTTTAAAAGGAGCGCAAATAGCCTACTTTTGTTTGCGCTCCAGGCGCAAACAAAAGTACGCTGGATTTTAGTAGATACGCGCGGAGCCGCGCGTATCTGCTAAAAACCTGGATCGGCGCACGCAAGGCTATGGATTTTGTATAGCCGGCGCGCGCCGAGCCGCGCAGCCTACCCCCGTTCCCTCCGAGGCCGCTCCGAAATCGGAGCGGCCTCGGAGGGAACTTTCCTTTGCCCTCCCCTCACCTTCCCCTACCTAACCCACCCGCCCGGCCCTGTCTAAACCCCCCCCTTACCTTTGTCGGGGGATTTACGCCTCCCAGAGGGAGGCGTAAATCCCCGCGCGCCAGCAGGCCTCTTGCGCGCCGGGCCGCGACCTGGGGGCGGGTACGGAGGGCGCGGCCACGCCCCCGGACCGCCCCGGGGCGTAGCCACGCCCCCGTACCTGCCCCCAAAACGCTGCCGACACGCCCCTGAAACGCCGCAACGACCGGGCCCGCCCCCCCGACACGCCCCCGACACGCCCCCCTCGTGGAACCCCGGGACTTACGCGAGTCCCGGGGCTCTGCGCGCGCCGGTAGGCCTATGTAAAATAGGCTTACCGGCGCGCAGGGCCCTGCTCGCCTAAATCCGCCCGGTTTTGGGCGGATTTAGGCGAGCAGGGCTCTGAAAATCCTCCCCCATGTGTACAGCAACCAATAATTTAGAATGTGTGCTGTATATGCAGTAATAAAGACACTCTTAGCTAGATGCCATTTTCTGACAGGTGCTCTTAAGTGCAGGTTGCTGTTTATTTCCTGGATGGAACCATTTTCTTGTCAGATATAAAGTGTGTAAAGGTGTTTCAGGGACTCTCAGAAACATTTCAGGTCATGACAGTGTAGAAAATGTTACACAAAAGGATAATAAAACTGGCACCTAACTGATACAATGGCAGATAAAATGAGAGTGAAGAACCTGCACTGTTAAGGAGTGCCTGAGGAAGCACATTTAGAGAATGGAAGATGTCTAAAAGAATTCTGAAATGAGCTACTCGAGAAACACTTAATAAACTGCTTGGAGTCCTTCATCTCGGTACCTGATCTGTATGACCTCTTTCCCAAGGAAGGTTGTAATTTCTGAAAGAATTATCATGTATGATAAGCTAGGCATGACAACCTTCCTGAATAAAACATGATGAGAGCACTAGTTCTCAAAGGGAAAATACGTACTTACTATAATAAGCAAAAGTACTCAAGTAAATACATCTTTAAACTCCTAGAGGCCATAATTCAGCTCTGATTAGCTGGATAAGTAGGGACTCATCTGTCTAAACGGTCCTGTTCAGTGGCTGCCACTTTGCCAGAAAACTGCTTATCTGACTAAGTAGTTAGCCAGATAGGTAGTGGGCGGGATGTGAGCATTAGAGAGAGGATATACTTATCCAGCTAAAAGCCAGATAAAATGTCAATATTTGGACTTATTCCGTTAAATTAACCAGATAAATTAGACCTGCTCATCAATAGGAGGTGTAACTTTAGCCAGATAAGACTTTTCTTGCTAACTCACTTAGAAGGATTTTTTTGAATATATAAATCTTAGAGAAATGTGGAAAAATGGATAACATCTGGAAAACTATGTACACAAATACTCATGGAGAGTTCAGGAGCAAGCAGTAGATCCCAAATAATTCAAGGCACATCCCTAAGGGCATAAGAGAACCCTTTTCTAGTTTTCCCAGGGAATCTTCACATTCCATCCAAGAAGGGACCCTGAGGAATAAATTAAGGGACCACAGATTCATCACTTGCAGTCAGAAATGTGCTAAAGTACTTGACATTCTCTCTTTATTTATTGCTTTCTCATTATTAACAACAATAAACATTTGTACAAGAAACAAATCATAGTGGCAGCTTCTAAGGCAATCAATATTTTTCTCCATAAGAATACCTTTATCTTATCTTAATAAACATCTGTCACTAATGATTGTACAAGGAAATATAAGCGAAATCCTTACAATATTGAACGGTCCTAAGGAAAAAAAAAGTACTTGACATTCTATGCAAACTTCAGTCATTCACCTCTCTCCCCCAACTTACCTACTGGTGGCAGCTCCAGCACATTGCTGCCTTCTATGGTAGGTAGCAATGCCTCCAACACAATGCTCCGTTTTTGGTATTAGCCTTCTGGGCCTTGTGCTGTCATCCTTGTTGGTGCTCTGGGTGATCGCCTGGTTTGCCTAGTGGAAGCACCAGCCCTGCATATTGTTATCAGAGAATTGTACCAAGTACCTATGTATTTATATTAAACATTATCTTCAGTAAAGTTTTAGGGTGGATTATCATCACCATGTCCAGCTTCTTCATTTGCACACATGAAGATAAGAAATGTACAGGGCCCTCCCCCCTGCCACTTGAACAGAGGATCTGGATTTGTAGCTTATAGAATGAATCCAGAATCTAACCCTGGCACTTACACATTAAGGAGAACCTGGGTCAGGATTACTCTTATTATTTCACTACTAGTATTCTTCCATTGTAATTTGAAGGGTTGGATTTGTTATGATTTGTGAAATGCATTTCACAAGCTGAGCCTTCTGAGACTATATATTCACTTTCCAATTGAGAATTATCAATTTCTTTCTTGGAAGATTTAATAGCCCCTAACATCTTTTCATGTTTTATAGATTTTTTGAGATAAACAACTTTTCATTAACAAAGCTCTATTATCTTCGCAGGCAATTAACAGATAGCTCTTACCTTGATGGGCCATCTGGCATTATTGTTCCAACTTTTTCTTAGCTGAGCCATTTATGACTGACAAAACAATAAAAATGCAGGCTTAAAATTATTATCCAGAGGTTTCATTAGAAAAGGGAGTTTCAACAGAAAAGTGAAAGTAAAGAAAACCTAAACCTTTATGGCTGTTTTTACACACGGGGAGGGCAATTTTCATGAGTCATTTGCCCAGCTAAATTGGTTGTTTGGAAAATTGTGCCTCCCTTGCCTGGGTCACAGTATCTGTCTGGATCAACAAAGCACGTACTTTTCCAAGGGCAGAAAAGTAGGTGGGCTCGGGGGCGTGGTTAGGTCAGAGGAGGGAAACCATGTTCCCCAGATTTTGGTTTTCAAATCTACGCCTGTTGTTCTGAAAGGGAAAACTAGCCAGCAGAAAATGCAGGTGCAAATCTCTGTGTAGTTTTTTTTCCCCCAGGCAGTTTTTAAAGGGAATGTATGCTGGTACTTTCCCTTTCAGAACTGGTGCAAAGTCTGCAGGTAAAAACACCTTAGGGGCTTCACATCTTACATAGAAACATAGAAACATAGAAATGACGGCAGAAGAAGACCAAATGGCCCATCCAGTCTGCCCAGCAAGCTTCACACATTTTTTCTCTCATACTTATCTGTTTCTCTTAGCTCTTGGTTCTATTTCCCTTCCACCCCCACCTTTAATGTAGAGAGCAGTGATGGAGCTGCATCCAAGTGAAATATCTAGCTTGATTAGTTAGGGGTAGTAGCCGCCGCAATAAGCAAGCTACACCCATGCTTATTTGTTTTACCCAGACTATGTTGTACAGCCCTTATCGGTTGTTTTTCTTCTCCCCTGCCAATAAGCAAGCTTCTCCCCTGCCAATAAGCAAGCTACACCCATGCTTATTTGTTTTACCCAGACTATGTTATACAGCCCTTATTGGTTGTTTTTCTTCTCCCCTGCCGTTGAAGCAGGGAGCTATGCTGGATATGCGTGAAATATCAGTTTTCTTTTTTTCTCCCCTGCCGTTGAAGCAGAGAGCTATGCTGGATATGCATCGAAAGTGAAGTATCAGGCACATTTGGTTTGGGGTAGTAACCGCCGTAACAAGCCAGCTACTCCCCGCTTTGTGAGTGCGAACCCTCTTTTCTTCTCCCCTGCCGTTGAAGCAGAGAACTATGCTGTATATGCATTGAAAGTGAAGTATCAGGCTTATTTGATTTGGGGTAGTAACCGCCGTAACAAGCCAGCTACTCCCCTCTTTGTGAGTGTGAATCCTTTTTTCCACATTTCCTCTTCCTGCTTTGAGGCTACTTTTCAAAAATTGCTGAATTAGAGGGCAGTTTTCAATTCTCCTCCAGAGTCCTCCAAGCTCATTTTCAAACTCCCGGTGACATTTCCCTTTGAAAACATTTCTTGCCCCCTAGGGACGGTGGGTAAATAACTGGATAATGAGCATACTTTTCCCTACATAAGGGAGGGGGGAAGGAGGATCAATTTCTGAAGGGATTTTTTTTTCTACAGGAAAACTCCCATTCACCCCCGTAAAATCTCTTTGAAAATTTCTCCCATTAATCTCAAGTCACCTTAATTTGGTTTGGCTGCTGGAGCATGATAGTAATAACACAACAAAAAACAAATGGCAACTGCTGTAAAGGGAAATATCTGGGAGGTATTCAGCAGATAAAGACAATATTTGTAATGGCTTCAGAAAAGATATTTGGACATGCAATCTTCCCACAGACATGCCACAAATGCGTAGTCACTCAAATAGCATAAGTTAAGAATATTTGTTCAACGGTAACCAAAATCAGGCTGATACTGAAGCTTAGGCCACAGCGTTCTGTTGGATCCTGTGTTCATGGAGGGCCCACTGGGACTTGACACAGGGCAGAGGTAGTATGCTCGGGAGTGGGGATGGAGGGAAGATGACCGCCACTAAGGGGGCGGGCCCTGCTGTAGGGTGGGGAACTTGATCTTTGCATGCTCCTGTGTCATTGATGCCCTGTGCAGCTGCTCAACACAGAACCTTAAAGCCAGACCCAAGAGGCTCTGATCTGACCTTTGAGCTGCCCAGGCATGCTGCCTGGGGTTGGGAGCAGCAGAGTCTGCCTAAAGAGAAAAATGGGAAGAAGGGCAAAAAAACCCCCCCAAGAGTAATCAAATTCAAACTTTTATATGTCACACCCTCTATACGCAGCAGGGAATCTTACTGACATAACAACATTCGGAGAAGCAGCCTGCTGGGACTTAAATATATATAAACCTGCTATTAAAAAAACCCCCTATCATCCTAAATTAAATTATGCATCATAGGAGAAAAAGTCAAGCACAACAGATACCTGAAGGAGATACATTTAAGTAAGGATGCCTTCCAAAATCTCATTATAAAGTTTCATGTTTCTTTTAGTATTAAAACCCATATTCTTACAAGCCTACTATGCATTAAGGAGTAGTTTTTCTTTAGTGAATAATTCAAGTTAAGCGTGAACTATTTAAGAGGTGCGGAAAATACATAAGCAAGATGTTTTGCATGTTGAAGTGCTTCCTTCATGCTTCTGCAGAATTTTGTAGATTGCAATAAAAGTTATTAACCCAGCCACAGAAATGAACACATATAGTAGTAGTGCATGAGCTTACAAGACTACACCGATCTCTTTTTTCTGAAATGATTGAAAGCTGAAGAAAGGAAGGAAGGATTTATGTGGTAAGAATTCCTACAATAGAGATCATCAGAAAATGCTGAGAAGAGATGGGATCAGCATCAATTAAGAGAAACCTCCTCACTGGAGGTGTTAGAAATGCTGAAAGCAGGGTGTTTGGGCAGTACAAATCTCTCATTTCATGCATTATGTTGTATCAGTCTGAACACTCGTTCTCCGTCCTCTGGCCTGGATAGTGATCACAAGTGACAGATGAGATTGAAAGCCAGTGACTGGAAAACAACTTCTGAATTTAATCCAGTGTCTTTTTTTTTTTTTTCATTCTCAATGTAATTACATTTGAACCCCAGATGAAATTCCCTTCCCCATCTGGAGTCTACTGAACAGTTCTGGATGGCATCCAGAAGATAAGATGCACTTTTGCATTATAGAGGATGCTAAAGCAAATGTTGGACATTTCATTCCTAATCAGCAGGGCGGGAAGAACAGACACAAACCCTGATACCCAGGCACCCGCTTAGATCACAGCCTCCAGTTTCCTGACAGAGCTCAGGGAGAGTTTCTGCAGCAAGTAGGAAAATTCTGTGGCATCATTTAATGTGCCTATTTTGCATAATAAAATATAAAGTAGCTTGCTTGGTGTCCATATAATTCATTTTGGGGGGCTCTAGAGATGGAGGTGCAAGGAATGTGCAAGGAAAAATATGGATTTTGTTTTTTATTTTATTTCATTTGGGGGGGGGTGGGGATTTATTCGGGTTCCAATTTGTTAGATGTTTATTTCAGTTCATTTTATTTGCTGAATTGAAACAAACATTACATTTACCCCTCCCCAAAGAAAATAAAACAAAAAGGTTTCCCCCTCCCTGAACCACACATACTCCTTCCGTGGCGGTTTCCAATGCAGAAAGGGGCAGGGGAGATCCCCACTCACGCCACCACCATTTTGCTTTTCAGCCGCACACTGTAAAGCCGTAAAACAAAATAGCGCTGGTTTCAGGGCTGGCCGGTGCCATTTTCAAACTGGACCCAGTTGGACAGGTGCAGCTGAGGATTGCTTCTGCCTCTTTCCACATTGCATATCCCCGAAGAAGGAATAAGGGTGGTGGGGGCAGGGGAAGAAAGCTTAGGGAGAGGAATTTTGCATCCTTTTTTAAAAAATCATCTTTCTCAAATGAAAGTCAATGAAAACTAATTTCATGGGGTTTTTTCTTCTTTTTTTTTTCTAATAAAATGAAACTAGTGTTTGCCTGGTCACATTTTTCATTTTGTTTAAAAGATGAATGCACACCTGTATCAGGAGCCATTGTGATAAAGGGAGAGGATCTTCCGGATGAGAAGAAGAGAGGATCTTGGGAATGGGGGAAGAGGAGAACTCAGGGGGGTAAGGAGAAGGAGAGGGGGATAAAGGAGAGAGAACTAGGGATGGGGAGAGGAGGAGGTGAGGATTCCGGAGGGTTAAGGATGGGTACAGGGAAGAGAAGAAGGGGGTTCTGGGATCTTGGGTGGAACCAGACAGACAGGAAAAGCGTTCCCTCCTCCTCTGCCTCTCTCTGGTCCCTTTTGCATTACCACCCCTGCTTTCCTCTCCTCTACCCACTTCCAGTTCTGATCATCCTTTCTGGCTGTAAGGAGTAGCAGAAGGGCAGCGACAATACCTCTGCCACCTGGGGGGGGGGGGGGGGTGTTTGAGCGGTGCTTTGAATCATGTGGGACGCCACGGCTGAAAACGTTGGTGCGCCTCAAGTAACAGAATGGGAGGAAATGGTGAGAGGAAGCCATCGCTCTCCTCCTCCTACTGCTTGCACGATCAATGCAAGGAGGGGATGGACAGAAAAGGACAGTGGGAGCTGGGGGAGCTGTGTGTCATCCGGTTATCACCTCTCTAATCCTTGGCAATGACTGAATTTTGTGGCCCTCTGCATGGCGAGATTCAGGCACCTGCTTTTATTATAGTTGATCTTTTACTATGTTACAGTCTTGATTTATTTCAGTGTTGAAACAAATGCTGTACACAGTAATCTGAGTACTGTAGCAAATCATTATTGATTCTGCAAGTAACAGGAAACAGCTTTCAGATTGTTATAAAAATAAGCAAAGGTCTAAGGCCCCTGTTTAGGGAAAAAATGGAATGAATGGGAAAAATGATGAGGATCCTCTAAGCTGCTTGAATACCTTTTATGCAGCATGGGAGAAAAAAAATGGCATAGGCTGAATATCTTTAGAAAGTCTGCAGTTTAAATAGCTTGGGAATTTTATAGCATAGAAGCCTGAGTGGTTAGAGGTTGAGACTTTCTTTTAGCTGTTTGAATTGGGTCTCCTCCAGCAGCCTGAACTTGACGTTCTGTTTGATAGTGTTGTAAGTGACTGATTGTTAGATACATTCTACACCAGCCTGAATTACAAATTGCTCTTCTGACTGCATTTTTCTTGCAATTCATCTACAACCAAGCTGCACATTTGTATGGTTTTCATTTAAAGAAGCTGAATTGCGAGGAGAAAAGGTCTAATCATTTTAAGAAAAAATAAGAATGATATAGCTGCCATGTTAGTCCACATCGACACGAAGAAACAAAGGTCAATAAATAAATCGTAGGTGATTTTTTTTTTTAATCCAAGTACTTTCTGATTTTTCATCTGTTTTTGAGAGCCATGCTACCTTCTTCATGGTATTAACATTGACCTGACATAGGGTGCTGGTAAAAATTAAAGTAATAAAGTCATTTATTAAAGTCCAATAAAAAGGTATCATGACAACTTGTTTTAGCATTTACTTGTTAAAAATTATAAGAAATTAGAGTAGTCTGACTTTAAGATGGTAACTTTTGAACCGGTGCGCAGGTGCACATTTGCGCAGGTTCGTCAACCTGCGCCCAAGGACATGGCTATTTTCTAACATGCGTGCATGCTAGAAAATAGCCTGGCCACGAGCACATGTGCATTGAATTTTAAGTGGGTGCACCTCTGTGTGCATAAATCCCACTTCTGCCATGTAAGTGGGAGGATTTTAATAGGGATGTGCGCGCCGATGCATTTGCCAGTTTTACCAGTTCATTCCCAATTCGCCAAGTTAACAGACAGGTCCTTCAACACTCCTGGTTTGATAGCCTGTACACTCCCCAGTTATCCCAGACCCTTTAAACCCCTCCGAAATGACTTGTTATTTTGACTTACATGCCTTCCAGAGCAGAAGTAAAGTTATGCAGCAGGGGGCCTCAGCGTGCGCCAGATCGCATAAATATTTACACACAAATTTCTAGTTAAAATCCCAAAATGCCTATGCCCTGCCCAGACCTTGCCTCACCCCTTTTGGAGAAGTTCTGAGATGCGTGCAGTGGCATTTACATGCATATCTGGATAGCATTTAAATTCCACTCAACGCACGCAAGCCCATCTTTGCGCATTCCCTAATTTCGGCACGCGTCAGGCTTTTAAAATCTACCTTTTAATAAGGAAAGAAAATAGGGATACATATGGTAAAGCCAGCTACAAGATATGTAGCAAAACAGGGGGTCCGGGAGCGACCTCCTGCACTCGGGCCGTATTGCCAGTATTCAAAATGGCGCCCACGCTACCTTTGCCCTCACAAACAGCCCGATCCAGTAAAGTCCGTGGGAGAGCGGACTAACGCCCGCTCTCCCGGCGCGCGCACCAGCCCCTCGCCGGTGCGAGTGATCCAGTATTTAAATGAGGCGACGCAGTGCAAACGAGGGAAAGGAGGCGCTAGGGACACTAGCGCGTCCCTAGCGCCTCCTTTTTGTCAGGAGCGGCGGCTGTCAGCGGGTTTGACAGCCGACGCTCAATTTTGCCAGCATCGGTTCTCGAGCCCGCTGACAGCCACGGGCTCGGAAACCGGACGCCGGCAAAATTGAGCGTCCGGTTTTCGGCCCGACAGCCGCGGGCCGAATTCAAAATTTTTTTTTTTTTTTTTTTTACTTTTTTTTACTTTTGGGGACCTCCGACTTAATATCGCTATGATATTAAGTCGAAGGGTGCACAGAAAAGCAGTTTTTACTGCTTTTCTGTGCACTTCCCTGGCGCCGGAAGAAATTAGCGCCGACCTTTGGGCGGCGCTAATTTCTTAGAGTAAAATGTGCGGCTTGGCTGCACATTTTACTTACTGGATCGCTCGGGAATACCTAATAGGGCCATCAACATGCATTTGCATGTTGAGGGCGCTATTAGGTGCCGCGGGTGGGCCGCGTGTTTTCCTCCCCTTACTGAATAAGGGGTAAGGGAAAACACGCGTCCAGAGCAGGGTGACAGTGCGCTCCGACGGAGCACACTTTACTGGATCGACCTGTATGTCACAGGGGCCGACGACCGGCCCCTGTTACATAGTGAGGGCAAAGGCTAGCGGCTGCCAGTACTGAAAAATGGCGCCGGCGCTACCTTTGCCCTCACTATGTCACAGGGGCCGACGTAGTGAGGGCAAAGGCTAGCGGCTGCCAGTACTGAAAATGGCGCCGGTGCTACCTTTGCCCTCACTATGTCACAGGGGCCGACCGTCGGCCCCTGTGACATAGTGAGGGCAAAGGTAGCACCGGCGCCATTTTGAATACTGGCAATACGGCCCGAGTGCCGGAGGTCACTCCCGGACCCCCCGCTGGACTTTTGGCAAGTCTTGTAGGGGTCAGGAGGCCCCCCCAAGCTGGCCAAAAGTCCCTGGGGGTCCAGCGGGGGTCCGGGAGTGATCTCCTGCACTCAGGCCATATTGCCAATATTCAAAATGGCGCCGGCGCTACCTTTGCCCTCACTATGTAAGGGCAAAGGGCCATCGGCGCCATTTTTATTAACGCAGCCGATGGCCTGAGAGCGGGAGATCGCTCCCCGCGCTCCTGCTGGACCACCAGGTAATTTTAAAAGGTTTTGGGGGGGGTCATTTTAAAGGGTCGGGTGGGTTGTTTTTTTTTATCGGGCCATCGGCGCCATTTATATTAGTGGCAGCCAAAATGGCGCCGATGGCCCGAGAGCAGGAGATTGCGCCGGGACCCCCCCCCCCCACTGGACCACCAGATAATTTTAAAACCTTTTTTGGGGGTTTGGGAGGGTGGGGGAAGGTTTTTTTATTATCGGATCGGGCGCAGCCGATAATCAGAACTCAAATCGGGCTGGGCGATAAAACTTTTAAGATTTGGATCAGAACCGGAACCGACCAGATTCCGGTTCCGATTCACATCTCTAGTAAATAACCGATTCACATTTACCCATTCTAGCACTCTCATGATTTTAAACACCTCTATCATATCCCCCCTCAGCCGTCTCTTCTCCAAGCTGAAAAGTCCTAACCTCTTTAGTCTTTCCTCATAGGGGAGCTGTACCATTCCCTTTATCATTTTGGTCGCCCTTCTCTGTACCTTCTCCATAGCAATTATATCTTTTTTGAGATGCGGTGACCAGAATTGTACACAGTATTCAAGGTGCGGTCTCACCATGGAGTGATACAGAGGCATTATGACATTTTTCGTTTTATTCACCATTCCCTTTCTAATAATTACCAACATTGACTCCGCAGCACACTGAATCTACGATTTCAATGTGTTATCCACTATGATGCCTAGATCTCTTTCTTGGGTGCTAGCACCTAATATGGAACCTAACATTGTGTAACTATAGCATGGATTATTTTTCCCGATATGCATCACCTTGCACTTATCCACTGTATTGCATTAGCCCCTGTGTGTCCTGACTGGATTGCAAAATCTGAGGAGCAGGATTGTCTCTTACATGTGTCTGTATAAAGCACTGTATAAGCCTGGCAGCACTACACAAACAACAACAATAACTGGAGTCTCATACCCTGTGCATGACACACCAGGTTAAAATGTTTTCTTCTGGCATTATGACTCACCAAACAGAAATGCTTAGATAAGTGCAATCAGAAACGGCAAGAAATTGACTATGATTTCAGTCTGCCCTTAAAATTCAGAGAAATGCACTGCTGTTACAGTAAGAGCTTGAATTGTTCTCTATGCATGAAAAAAGGCCACATCTGATCAGTTTTGCTTTGCTGTTCTTTGCAAACCTCAGCAGCAAATCTATTTTCTTGCCTTTTATTTTTAAAGATAAAGAAAAACACTGGCAAGAAAATAAAAAGTATAAAGATGAAGGAAAAACTCCCTCCTGGAATGTTATCCCAGGCATCTAAAGGGCTGCACTGCACAGTCCTCTGCTTTGCATGTTTCTGTTCAGCAGAAGGAGTACAGTACATACTCCCAAACACACAGCCTCATCTCTCATACACACACACACACACACACACACACACACACTCCGAAACACAGCCTCCTCTCATACACACACATGCACATTCCCAAACACACAGCCTCCTCTCATACACACACATGCACATTCCCAAACACACAGCCTCCTCTCTCATACACACACACACACTCCCAAACACACAGCCTCCTCTCATACATACACACACTCCCAAACACACAGCCTCCTCTCTCATACACACACGCATACTACCAAACACACAGCCTTCTCTCTCATACACACTCGCACACTCCCAAACACACAGCCTCCCCTCTCATACACACACACACTCCCAAACACACAGCCTCCTCTCATACACACACACACACACACTCCCAAACACACAGCCTCCTCTCTCATACACACACACACTCCGAAACACACAGCCTCCTCTCTCATACACACATGCACACTCCCAAACACACAGCCTCCTCTCTCATACACACACGCACACTACCAAACACACAGCCTTCTCTCTCATACACACTCGCACACTCCCAAACACACAGCCTCCCCTCTCATACACACACACACTACCAAACACACAGCCTTCTCTCTCATACACACTCGCACACTCCCAAACACACAGCCTCCCCTCTCATACACACACACACTCCCAAACACACAGCCTCCTCTCTCATACACACACACTCCCAAGCACACAGCCTCCTCTCTCATACACACATGCACACTCCCAAACACACAGCCTCCTCTCTCAGACATAGGTAGTTCGCTCTCCCTTTCCTTAAAACCTTCCCAGCCTTTCAACTGTATCTCCCTTGTGCCACCTGTCTCTCAATGTGCTCTCCCCCTCCTCTGTGTACTCCTCTCTTGTGCTGCCCTCCTGTCTCTAGTCCCCTCTCTCCACATGATCATGTCATTCTCTCCTTCCTTCTTCCCTCCTTTCTCCCTCTCCCCAGTGCCTTCCTCTTTTTCTATCTCCTTTGTTCTGTGTCCCTGTCTCCTTTGTGCCTCTTCTGTCTCTTCTTCCCTTCCCCATCTATGTCTCCCCCTTCCCTTATTCTCCCATTGTCTCTCCCCTTCCCTGTGATCTTCCTTCCTTCATACCCCCTCTGTATCTCTTTCCTCCTTTGATCCCCATGTATCTATCTTCCTTTCTCTCCCCCTTTCTCTGTGTCCTCCTCTGTCTCTCCCCTTTCCTCACCCTGTGACTTTGTTTCTTCCCCTCCTCTGTTCCTGTATCCCTCAGCTGGCTCACTGCAGTCCCCTCTCTCGGTTCTTAGCCCAGCACTCAGTGAAGGAGGGGGAGGGACCTAGAGGGCATCACTGCAGAGATCTGTGGAGCCACTGAGAAGTGAGGGCTGTGCTATACCTGGCCTCCTCTCCATCCCATCCAATCACAACACAGGAAAGGAGGCAAGCGGGCAGACACACAGCTCAGCTTTCGGTTGTCTTTCCCTATAACCAGGAAGCTGTGGGAAAGAGAAGGAGCCTCCTGCAAAAATCAGATTTTCAGTGTCCTGTCAGTACTTCTGACCTCTTTACCATCGCAGTTCTCCGGGTTATGGGAGGTTTTGCATTTTTTGGGCGTTCCCCTGGTTTGGATCCATCCTTAATGGGGTTAGGTTTTAGCCTTCCTATAAAGGGAGTTGGCAATTCTGTTGATTCAGAGGGATCAGGAGATTTTGGAAGAGCTGAAATCAGACCTTGCACAATCAGGGTCTGAGCTTGCTATATGTGGTAGACCTCAAGGTTTGCCAATTAAAGACGTATTTTTGGACAGTGAGAGAGGTTTTGGAGTGGTACCTTTCCAGGAGGAACTATATCCCATCTTGTTTGATTCTCTACACTCAGTTAACAGTGGAGACCAAACATATTGGGCAATAGGCTGTTTTTCTTCCACCTATTTTCAGTGGCTTATGATCTAAAAAAGAACCAGAGCCTTCACATGGAGGGTCAAAAGGACACTGATTCAGCTCAAAAAAGGCAGGCTAGAAAAAAGGCTATTTGAGCATAAAGATAGCTTTGTCTGTTATCATTTTCATGTTTGTTTTGCTATCTTGGCCTGATTTTATTTTCAAGCTGCAATAAACCAGTTTGAAGTTGAATACCACAAAAATACTCTGGCATTACTTTTCTTGGCCTTATTGATGTTGTCTACGGTGCTGCGCAGTGAGTATTCAGTGACTTATTTGTAAGGACTGTGATGAGGGAGATTTTATTGGACCAATCTCCAATTGCACTGAGGTCCCCGGAGCATATACCTGGTTGGCCAGAGGCTTGTTGGTTTCTTTTGTGAGAAAAGAGATAAGTTTGAGACAGTTGAATAACAGCCCTGGGAACATACTAACCTTTTATTTTCTCTCACAATGAAGGGGGGTGAGGGTGTTACATAACAAAAAGGTTTTACTCACAGTTCTCTTTTATCCAGGTGACACACAGGATCTTTCAGATGAAAGGTCCAGGCAGCAGGGAACAATCAGATCTACCAATTTTCCCCACTCTTGGGCAGTGGATAAGAACAAAAAATTTCCTCTCTGATCCTCAAAACACATTCTTCACTCAAATTCTTCACTCACCCCATTCTACTGCAATGTACCCCTATTTCACATGTTAGTCAGTATTAGTTATTTTATATGCTATTTATTTTGTTGAACAGGTACTTGGGTTGGATATGTTTATATATTTGGGTTGTACTTGTTACTTGTGTCTCAAATTTTCTAATTTACAAATGTTCATTGTCTCGCCCCCACGCGAAGGTTCTGTTGAACTGTAAACCGGTATGATCTGTATACTCTACAGGAATGTAGGTATATAAGAATTTAAAATAAATAAATAAATGTTCAAACTCTGGAATTCTCTTGCAGCAGGTCACCACCGAATACCAACCTTGAATTTTGGGCTGGAGTGGGCAGAATCCTCCCTATCCTGGCCACCCCAGAAAGAGACTTCTGCATATTCTCTTAATAGGCCAAGAACTATGGTACTTGCAAAAAAAAAATCAGCAAAAAACCTGGGAACTCAACAATGGAAGTGACCCAATCAGACAGAGATTGTACCTCCCACTTATCCTTGCAAAAACTACAAAGAAGAAAAATCATTCCTCACAACTCCGAACCAAATCTGCACTGCTACACTGATCTCTCAGGCAAGCTGCTTTTATACAGGCAGGGAGGAAGCCATTCCAGCAGCCTTTGGGAAAGTACTGTTCTGAAATGGTAACTCTCCACCTTCCTCCTCTTGGAAAGCTTTTGAGAACTAGGGCTATTTAGGGGGGGGGGGTCACCACATAAAGAAATATTTCTTTTCAGAGAGGGTGGTGGATACTAGAGATGTGTTTCAGGTAAAAATTTTGTGTTGGGCTTCGTTTTGGGGCTCTCCGCGGGAATTTATTTTTTCCCATGGTTCGGGGTTTTTTTTTCGGGGGCCCCGATTTTAAAGTTAGTGCGCAGTATCGGGAGTTAGTGCTCGTTAACTCCCATTAGTGCGCACTAACTCTTGATAGTGCTCACTAACTTGGCAGAGTAAGTGCGTGCTATCGGGAGTTAGCGAGCACTAATTCAAAAATGAATTTTTTTCTGAAATTTCGGAAAAAAATCAATTGTTTTTCTTTTCTCCCGAACCATTCTGAATTAGGCAATTTCATTGACATTGCCTAATTCAGGGAAAAACGATTGCACATCCCTAGTGGATACATTGAACAGCTGCCTAGTGGAGATGAAGACAAGGACGGTATCTGAATTCAAGAAAGCATGGGTTAAGCATAGGTGATCTCTAAGGAAATGGTAGAAATTGTAGAGCTGAGTAGTTGATATGGATAGGCAAGCTAGATAGGTCCTGTGTTCTTTTTCTTCCATCATGTTTCTGTGTTTCTGCACCCCCATGCTTTCACCCCAGCGCTCTCACTCCTGCTTTTGCCCCCTCTTCCCCATCCAATGCTCTCCCCTCACCTCCCCTTGCTTTTACCTGTACTCTGGGAGTGGAAAAAAGGTCCTTGTCCCTCTCTTGCAACTGAGCAAAATGGACCAATTAACTGCAGGAGGTGGGGCAGTAGCATCTCAGCAGGTCTTTCACCTGTTGCTGGTCTTAATGAGAGAAAACGAGAGAGAAGGCTATGGGGGAGGAAACCTGAGCGCCTGAGTTTTTCCAGCTGATGCCATGTTAGTCTTTGTCCTTTGTAATATTATTTTATTTTTACCCGCCTCAAACAGTGGATGAAGCAGGATAAATATTTTTTTAAATAAATACACCTGACCATGCTGTTTTCCCAGGCTGTTCTTCTTTCTGCAAGGGGGGGGGGGGGGTGCGGGGCTGGGGGGAGGAGTCTGATATGCACGGATCCCTTCCTGCTCTGCCAACTGCTGTTGTAGTGGGCACCTTTTACTGCAGGACCCTGGGGCAGCTACCTTCCCTGCTCCCTCTAGTAATTCCACCCCCTGAGTTCTTCCCACTGCAAGGAACAATATCAGAAACGGTCTCATATTGATTTGTTTTTTTAAAATAACATTAAGACTTCAAAAATTATGAAAATAGATTTGGTTTAGATACAATTGAGCCCCTGGATGTGTCTCAGTTTGCAAAATAGAAAATAATTCTCTATGACACTTAAGCATAGTGCCATCTGGTGGGTTTGGGCAATGCTCCCTTTACTGTAGCATTATTTCTGAGTATAACTACTGAAAATATTTGCTTTCTCCTCGTTTCTGAAAACTTCTTTGTATTTCATACAAATATTTGTGGCTATGTTTCAGAACTGTAAATGTGTGCTGAAATGTTTTTATATTGCAAAGATATGCACAGTGAAGCTGCTGCTATTTTGCATTCATGGGCTGAATTATGTATGGCGATGCTACCAGCTCCCTGTTTAGAAATCATAATTGCAGACTGCAGAAAATGCAGATCCCAGCTTATTAGTCAATGAAGGAAAACAGAGTTTAATGGGCGGCAAAAGACGCTTCAGATATGTGTATGGTAAGAAATTGGATGGGCAAAACAAAATTATGCACTACCAGCAGCGTGGTTTATGGCTTTAAGGCAAAACTGACTAATTTGTAAGGAAAGGAAAAGGTCAGTAGCCATCAGAATAGAAAAATATCACTGGTAATCCTTAGCAGTGGCATGGACAGCAAGCTATCTTACCAATGAATCAAGCAAAATGGAACAGGAAATGGGTTCAATTAGTTGCAACTTTATTTAATATTTCAGTATGATACAATCTAATGCATAAATGTTACTTCATGAACTAATACAGATTGTGTCCTACATATCAAAATACACATCCTCTCACCATTTATGGTTAAAAGACAGGAAACAGAGAGTAGGATTAAATGGTCAGTTTTCACAGTGGAATAAGGTAAACAGTGGAATGCCTCAGGGATCTGTACTTGGATTGTGCTTTTTAATATTTATTTATTTATTTATTTTGAATTTTTATATATCGATATTCCTATAAAGAATATAGATCACACCGGCTTACAATGGAACAGAACTTTCGCTGGGAGGCGATACATTAAACAATGAACATTAGCAATTGCAACATTCAGAAAAATATTTATATGATCTGGAAAGGAGTACAATGAATGAGGTGATCAAATTTGCGGATGACACAAAATTATGCAGAATAATTAAATCTCAAGCGGATTGTGATAAATTGCAGGAGGACCTTGTAAGACTGGAAGATTGGCCTTCCAAATGGCAGATGAAATTTAATGTGGACAAGTGCAAGGTGTTGCATATAGGGAAAAATAACCCTTGCTGTAGTTACACAATGTTACATTCTGTCTTAGGAGCTACCACCCAGGAAAGAGATCTAGGCGTCATAGAAGATAATACATTGAAATCATTGGCTCAGTGTGTTGTGGCGGTCAAAAAAGCAAACAGAATGTTAGGAATTATTAGGAAGGGAATGGCAGATAAAATGGAGGATGTCATAATGCCTCTGTATCGCTCCATGGTGAGACTGTATCTTGAATACTGTGTGCAATTCTGGACCCCGCATCTCAAAAAATATATAGTTGCACTGGAGAAAGAGCAGAGAAGGGTAACCAAATGATAAGGGGCATGGAACGGCTGCCCTATGAGGAAATGCTAAAGAAGTTAGGGCTGTTCACTTTGGAGACGAGATGATTGAGGGGGGGCGGGATATGTTAGAGTCTTCAAAATCATAAAAAGACTTGAACAAAATATAAATCGGTTATTTACTCTCTCAGATAATAGAAGGACTAGGGGGCACTCCATGAAGTTAGCAACTAACTCATTTAAAACAAATTGAAGAAAATTATTTTTTACTCAGCGTTTAGTTAAGCTCTGGAATTCATTGCCAGAGGATGTGGTCATGGCAGTTAGTGTAACTGCATTTAAAACAGTTAATTGGCATCTCAGAGACATGGTGGAAAGAGGATAACCAATGGGACAGTGCTATACCGGAGTACAAATTATATCGCAATGACAGAGAGGAGCACCCGGGAGGAGGTGTGGCGCTTTATGTCTGGGATGGCATAGAATCCAACAGGATAAACATCCTGCATGAGTTTAAATACAAAATTGAATCTTTATGGGTAGAAATCCCTTGTGTGTCGGGGAAGACTATAGTGATAGGGGTATACTACCGTCCACCTGGTCAAGATGGTGAGACGGTCAGTGAAATGCTAAGAGAAATTAGGGAAGCTAACCAAATTGGTAGTGCTGTAATAATGGGAGACTTCAATTACCCCAATATTGACTGGGTAAATGTATCATCGGGACACACTAGAGAGATAACATTCCTGGATGGAATAAATGATAGCTTTATGGAGCAATTGGTTCAGGAACCGACGAGAGAGGGAGCGATTTTAGATCTAATTCTCAGTGGAGCACAGGACTTGGTGAGAGAGGTAACGCTGGTGGGGCCGCTTGGCAATAGTGATCATAATGTGATCAAATTTGATTTAATGACTGGAAGAGGAAGAGTGTGCAAATCCAAGGCTCTCGTGCTAAACTTTCAAAAGGGAAACTTTGATAAAATGAGAAAAATTGTTAGAAAAAAACTGAAAGGAGCAGCTACAAAAGTAAAAAATGTCCAAGAGGCATGGTCATTGTTAAAAAATACCATTCTAGAAGCACAGTCTAGATGTATTCCACACATTAAGAAAGGTGGAAAGAAGACAAAACGATTACCAGCATGGTTAAAAGGGGAGGTGAAAGAAGCTATTTTAGCCAAAAGATCTTCATTCAAATATTGGAAGAAGGATCCAACAGAAGAAAATAGGATAAAGCATAAATGTTGGCAAGTTAAATGTAAGACATTGATAAGACAGGCTAAGAGAGAATTTGAAAAGAAGTTGGTTGTAGAGGCAAAAACTCACAGTAAAATCTTTTAAAAATATATCCAAAGCCTGTGAGGGAGTCAGTTGGACCGTTAGATGATCGAGGGGTTAAAGGGGCACTTAGAGAGGATAAGGCCAACGTGGAAAGATTAAATGATTTCTTTGCTTCGGTGTTTACTGAAGAGAATGTTGGGGAGGTACCCGTAATGGAGAAGGTTTTCATGGGTAATGATTCAGATGGACTGAATCAAATCACGGTGAACCTAGAAGATGTGGTAGGCCTGCTTGATAAACTGAAGAGTAGTAAATCACCTGTACCAGATGGTATACACCCCAGAGTTCTGAAGGAACTAAAAATGAAATTTCAGACCTATTAGTAAAAATTTGTAACCTATCATTAAAATCATCCATTGTATCTGAAGACTGGAGGATAGCAAATGTAACCCCAATATTTAAAAAGGGCTCCAGGGGCGATCCGGGAAACTACAGACCAGTTAGCCTGACTTCAGTGCCAGGAAAAATAGTGGAAAGTGTTCTAAATATCAAAATCACAGAACATATAGAAAGACATGGTTTAATGGAACAAAAGTCAGCATGGCTTTACCCAGGGCAAGTCTTGCCTCACAAATCTGCTTCACTTTTTTGAAGGAGTTAATAAACATGTGGATAAAGGTGAACCAGTAGATGTAGTATACTTGGATTTTCAGAAGGCGTTTGACAAAGCTTCTCATGAGAGGCTTCTAGGAAAAGTAAAAAGTCATGGGATAGGTGGCGATGTCCTTTTGTGGATTGCAAACTGGCTAAAAGACAGGAAACAGAGGATAGGATTAAATGGACAATTTTTTCAGTGGAAGGGAGTGGACAGTGGAGTGCCTCAGGGATCTGTATTGGGACCCTTACTTTTCAATATATTTATAAATGATCTGGAAAGAAATACGACGAATGAGATAATCAAATTTGCAGATGACACAAAATTGTTCAGAGTAGTTAAATCACAAGCAGATTGTGATAAATTGCAGGAAGACCTTGTGAGACTGGAAAATTGGGCATCCAAATGGCAGATGAAATTTAATGTGGATAGGTGCAAGGTGATGCATATAGGGAAAAATAACCCATGCTATAATTACACAATGTTGGGTTCCATATTAGGTGCTACAACCCAAGAAAGAGATCTAGGCGTCATAGTGGAAAACACGTTGAAATCGTCGGTTCAGTGTGCTGCGACAGTCAAAAAAGCAAACAGAATGTTGGGAATTATTAGAAAGGGAATGGTGAATAAAACGGAAAATGTCATAATGTCTCTGTATCGCTCCATGGTGAGACCGCACCTTGAATACTGTGTACAATTCTGGTCGCCACATCTCAAAAAAGTTATAATTGCGATGGAGAAGGTACAGAGAAGGGCTACCAAAATGATAAGGGGAATGGAACAGCTCCCCTATGAGGAAAGACTAAAGAGGTTAGGACTTTTCAGCTTGGAGAAGAGACGGCTGAGGGGGGATATGATAGAGATGTTTAAAATTATGAGAGGTCTAGAACGGGTAGATGTGAATCGGTTATTTACTCTTTCGGATAATAGAAAGACTAGGGGGCACTCCATGAAGTTAGCATGGGGCACATTTAAAACTAATCGGAGAAAGTTCTTTTTTACTTAACGCACAATTAAACTCTGGAATTTGTTGCCAGAGGATGTGGTTAGTGCAGTTAGTATAGCTGGGTTTAAAAAAGGATTGGATAAGTTCTTGGAGGAGATGTCCATTACCTGCTATTACGTTCACTTAGAGAATAGCCACTGCCATTAGCAATGGTAACATGGAATAGACTTGGTTTTTGGGTACTTGCCAGGTTCTTATGGCCTGGATTGGCCACTGTTGGAAACAGGATGCTGGGCTTGATGGACCCTTGGTCTGACCCAGTATGGCATTTTCTTATGTTCTTATGTTCTTAACCTTGCATGCCCCCTAACAGGGATCTTCAGCTTGGCAGGAAGGGTGTGGCTTATATTGTAAAGGTTCAAGCCTCCTATTCTAGGCATCCAGTATTATGTGTTAGATTTTGATATTGATACATTTTGTCATTTAATATGAATTTAAAACTAGTGCCCCCTGTGTGAAGCAATAACTGTTGGGTTTGAATTGTGGCTGTCTAAAAAAAAAATAAATCTCTGTGTAACACAGGAGAAATTATCAGATTGAGAGAATGATTTAATAAGTGTATGGGTTAAATGTAGGGTTCATCCAAAGGGAAACAGGTGTATTATTGTTCAACCTTCTGGCTTCTTTTTTCAAAAGGGTGCGACCCATGTTTTAGCTGTGGTAAAAATCTTCTTTAAAACATAGTCCCTTGGGTATCTGAAACAAAAGATTGGTGAGTAGAACAGGAGCTATAATTCTTGAAAAATAAATGCAGTATAAATCTGATTATTTACTTTCACCATATGAAAGTCCATCTTCCTCATTAGATTTGAGCTAACATCATTTATCATTCCTGTGGCATATGTTCTCTTTGCACAGATACTTCTGTCTGTATCATCTGTTACTAATCAAAGGTTGGCCAGCATTGTACAGCATTGAATTTTATTTTATGTCAATTAAATTTATAAATAAACCAATGACCTTAGGTTACTGTTAAATTCTGCCATTATTTTGGAATGATGATATCTACCATGTTTTGAATAATGTAGGTTTAGAAATTTTGCATTGCAAAGACTGACATTTCACATGATACCATGTAACATTTAAAAACTGTAAATGCAAAAAAAACAACAACAACAGTACTAGGTCAAAAAACAACAATGCACTATAAAGTGAATGGACAAAGTTCACAAGATTATGAAAAAATCGTCCAAAGAAGTACTATATTACTGATAAACCAGCACCACAAAATATACATAGTGGGGCGGATTTTAAGAGCCCTGCTCGCGTAAATCCGCCTGGATTTATGTGAGCAGGGCCTTGCGCGCCAGCGCGCCTATTTTCCATAGGCCTGCCGGCGCGCGCAGAGCCCCGGGACTCGCGTAAGTCCTGGGGTTTTTCGAGGAAGGCACGTCGGGGGCGGGACGCGGCATTTCGGGGGCGGGCCTGGGGGGCGTGGTTTCGGCCCAGGGCGGTCCGGGGGCGTGGCCGCGCCCTCCGGAACCGCCCCCAGGTCGCATCTCGGCGCGCTAGCGGCCCGCTGGCGCACGGGGATTTACTTCTCCCTCCGGGAGGCGTAAATCCCTGTACAAAGGTGGGGAGGGGTTTTAGATAGGGCCGGGGGGTGGGTTAGATAGAGGAAGGGAGGGGAAGGTGAGGGGAGGGCGAAAGCGAGTTCCCTCCGAGGCCGCTCCGATTTCGGAGCGGCCTTGGAGGGAACGGAGGCAGGCTGCGCGGCTTGGCGCGCGCCGGCTGCACAAAATCGGGAGCCTTGCGCGCGCCGATCCTAGATTTTAGCAGATACGCACGGCTACGCGCGTATCTACTAAAATCCAGCGTACTTTTGTTTGCGACTGGTGCGCCAAGAAAAGTACGCGAACGTGCATTTTTTGTAAATCTACCCCAGTATAAAAGAATAAATGAAAAAAACAAGTGAAAAAAGCAAGTTCATACATAGGTCACTTGCTTTTCCATTTATTTCTCTATACTGTGTATATTTTGTTTTGCTATTTGATCAGCAATATTATACTTCTTCGGACTATTTTTTTTATAATCATGTAACATTTTTCATTATATTCTCTTATAAGAATGAGAGAGTTTTGAGTCATACAAAATGTACACTGGTAGCTAATCTTATTGAACATGAAGTTGCTGACAGATAAGGCCACCTGGTCCTCACAGTTTGCCTATTTGTACCTGCCTATGGTGTTAATACAAGTGTTGCTCAATCTCTAGTCTCCTATCTCTTTTGTTATGTCAGTAAAGATCTCTTGCATTATTTTATGCAAAGTAAAATTAAAACCAGCTGTAACTTAAGTGAACCTCTATAGTTAATTGGTTGGTAGGTAAGCCATCATTTGCTATATAATCAATCATATATTCCATCTGCTAATTCCTTTAAGCCAAAAATCAAAAGAATTGAAAATAGATCATTCTACTAGACAGGGAATAACTTTCAAGCAAATGTGCACAGTGGCAAATACACATGGAAATGGCTGCAAGCAGATCTACGCTAGTATTTTATAACCTGCAGATATAATATACATGCATTTTATAAATTACGCATCTCTCTACCTTGCAATATGCGTGCATATGTAGGCTTACACACGAATGCATGCACTGCATTGAAAAAATGTACATCAATGCATTGAACGCGAGTCCTTTTCCTACCTATTTAAAAAAATATGTGTATATTGTATGCCCAGATGTAAAGTAGAACATGAGTAAATCAGGATATAAGGGCCTCATTTTCCAAGCCGCTCGCACGCGATAAGGGACCTTTCGCACGCGAAAAGTCCCTTATCGCGTGCGATACCAGGATGGGGGCGGAGTCGGCCCTGGAAGAGGAGGAGTCGGGGCGTCACCGGGGCCGACTCTGCACCGACGCCGTGGACAGCGAAAAGGTAGGTGCCTTTTCGCTGCCTATTTCGCTCCCAATAGCTACACCTCCTATGGTGGTGCTATTGGGTGCGAAACCGGCAGCGATCGCACCGCGACGGTGCGATTGCTGCCAGCTAGCGCAGGCCCACCCCCTGTTTCGGCCCCCCTGCCCCTCATCTTCTAAAGTATCGCAGGCCTGCGATACTTTAGAAAATGAGACCCTAAGCATGTTAAGTCAGTGTATAGAATAGATCTGAAGAGCACAAGAACTAAAACATTCTAACAGTCCATAGAATATACTACCTCAGCTTTGCTGGCTGGTCTGGCACAATCCTGTTCAGGGTCAGAACCATGTGTGTATGATGGGGGACCCATGCCTCCTGACAAAACACTTTATTATGAAGTAAGAAATGGTTCAGCATTTTTCTGTGATTGCATGCAAAGATACTTTCCTTGGGAAAATGAGATAGAAAATAAACATTACAAGGTCAATATTCAAAAATGCATAGAATGGCTAACTTATCTAGCTAAAGTTAACCAGATAATTTATCCTGGATATTCATTGAGATAAATGTTCTGTTGAATATCCATAAACAAAGTTATCTGCCTAATGAAGCGAAACCTAACCAAATCAGATATCTTTTGAATATCACTGGTTAAGAATATGGCAGGTTAAGCAGCGACACTTAAAAAGAAAGTCTAACCCCATAGTCATGGCATCCACTCCACCTCCAAGTGGATAACAAATTCTGGCTTATAGGCCCATACCCTCCACCACCATCTCCCAGCTCCCCATAATAGTGCAACACAGTGACAGGCTGAAAGGTCTGAGGAGGTGGGTCAGTCCACCGCACTCATCAGCAATTCAAAAGCAGTTTATAGGTTTGGTTCCCTCCAAGCTGACCTAGGCAATACCTCCTGGTCCAGAACTCCAAAATTGCACAGACCGCCAGGGTCACAGATAGAAGTATGCCATTCCCAGTGGCATCTGTCAGTGCCTCTACATCAACACTGGTAGCTTACTTTTGGCTGGATAACTTTAAAACTAACCAACAGTTTTCAAAAGATACCCAGTTAGGTTTAAAGTTATCTGGCTAAAGGTATCTGGATAGTAGAGATGTGAATCGTGTCCTCGATCGTCTTAACGATCGATTTCGGCTGGGAGGCGGAGGGAATCGTATTGTTGCCGTTTGGGTGTGTAAACTATCGTGAAAAATCGTTAAAATCGTGAGCCGGCACTCTAAACCCCCCTAAAACCCACCCCGACCCTTTAAATTAAATCCCCCACCCTCCCGAACCCCCCCCAAATGCTTTAAATTACCTGGGGATCCGGCGGTGGTCCAGAACGGCGGCGGTCCGGAATGGCCCCCTCAATAGAATCGTGTTGTCTTCAGCCGGCGGTCCGGAACCCCCGCTGAACGACCTCCTGCAGTCGATCTCCTGCCGGCGCCATTTTCCGTACGAAAACGATTCGCGGCGAGAAATCGCTCCCGGAACCCCGCTGGACTCCCAGGAAACTTTTGGCCAGCTTGGGGGGGCCTCCTGACCCCCACAAGACTTGCTAAAAGTCCAGCGGGGGTCCGGAACGACCTCCTCCGTTGAATCGTTTTTCTCTATGGCCGCCGCCATTTTGCGGCGGCCATTTTGAAAAATGGCGCCGGCTGAAGACAACACGATTCTATTGAGGGGGCCGTTCCGGACCGCCGCCGTTCTGGACCACCGCCGGATCCCCAGGTAATTTAAAGCATTGGGGGGGTTCGGGAGGGTGGGGGATTTAATTTAAAGGGTCGGGGGTGGGTTTTAGGGGGTTTTAGTGTGCCGGTTTTCCTGCCCTCCCCCTTCCCCCGATTTACGATTTTTTAACGATAAATCGGGGGAATTGGTATTGTATCGTGGCCCTAACGATTTTTTGACGATTTAAAATATATCGGACGATATTTTAAATCGTCAAAAAACGATTCACATCCCTACTGGATAGTTTTGTTTATGAGTATTCAGAAGGACCTTTATCCTACTGAATATCCAGGATAAATTATCTGGTTGTCTTTAGCTGAATAAGGGGGTCATTTTTCAAATTGTGTTAGGGCCTTATTACAGGCGTTAGGCTCCTGCAATAACCGCATGCGATAAATAACACATTGTGAAATGCTAATGCAAACTTTAAAAATTTAGTCAAGTGGGAGGAGTAAATGAAAATGAGGGGTGCTTAACATTGCGTGCAATAGCGTAACACATGCTATTACAGGATTTAATGTCGGAAATAACTTTCCTTTTTTACTGGCACTTTGGCCTAAAAAGGATTTGCGATAAATATCGCAAATCCTGTTTAAGAGAGAGAGAGATAGAGAGAGAGCGCCTCTAGGGAGGCACACATATTAGTCATCGGCATATAAGTAGAAGGCGAGTCCTAGGTCAGATAGTAATTTATAGGGATGTGAATCGTTTTTGAATGATTAAAATTATCGTCAGATAATTTTAAAATCGTCCTAAATCGTTAGAGTGCATGATACAATATAAATGCCCCCGATTTATCGTCAGGGGCATTTGTATTGTATCGTTAAATAGGGCACGGGAATTATTTGGGGGAGGGGTGGGAAAACCGGCACACCAAAACAACCCCTAAACCCACCCCGACCCTTTAAAACCAATTCCTTACCCTCCCCCACCCTCCCGAACTCCCCCAAAATGTTAAATTACCTGGTGGTCCAGGGGGTCCCGGCACGATCTCCCGCTCTCGGGCCATCGGCGCCATTTTGGCTGCCACTAATTAAAATGGCGCCGATGGCCCGATAAAAAAAAAAAAACCCACCCGACCCTTTAAATAGAACCCCCTTAGCCTCCCCCACCCTCACGACCCTTTTTTTTTAGGGAGGCCCGCGCCGCTAAAAAAAAACCCCCCACCCGACCCTTTAAATCGACCCCATCCTCCCCAAAACCTTTTAAAATTACCTGGTGATCCAGGGGGGCCTCGGGGAGCCTCGGGGAGAGATCCAGGGGGGCCTCGGGGAGAGGAGAGATCCAGGGGGGCCTCGGGGAGAGATTTCCTGTTCCCAAACATCAGCTGTTCTAAAAAAAAAATGGCGCCGATGCCCCTTTGCCCTTACCATGTGACAGGGTATCCGTGCCATTGGCCGGCCCCTGTCACATGGTAGGAGCACTGGATGGCCGGCGCCATCTTTAAAGATGGCGCCGGCCATCTTTACTCATCAGCCCAGTATAATAGGGGCTGATGAGTAAAGATGGCCGGTGCCATCTTTAAAGATGGCGCCGGCCATCCAGTGCTCCTACCATGTGACAGGGGCCGGCCAATGGCACGCGATCGCGTACTTTTGTTCGCGCCTGGTGTGCGAACAAAAGTACACGATCGCGCAAATTTTTAAAATCTACCCCTCTATGAGAGATTGATTGATTAGGGATGTGATGTAGGAGTGATCGTGCTTTGTATTAGTTTTAAGGAGCTGGCTGGAATGGGGTCAAGGGGTGATTTGTGGGTTCTAATTTAAAAATTATTTGCGTGGTATGTAATTTAGATATTCTGTCAAAAGTGGTCCATTTTGCTGGTTCATTATTTTCTTCTTGTTCTCTGGTCAGTGGGTGTGCAGAGAATTGATTTTTTAGTCTGGTTATTTTTTCTGACAAATGATATAGTCATTGCAGGCATTCTTAGAAAAGCAGTTGTTGCTTGATTAGGTGTTTAACGGCATCAAAGAGTAATTTAGAGTTAAATATCACCTTTCATCACTCCAAATCACATAAAATCTTCACTGATGTCTACTGTGCTGTTCATACCTCTGACTGTGCATGTAAAATTGCCCCCCAAAACCTAGCCCATGAGCAAAACCTCACCCTGAGTTAAGAATGGACACTCTTACAGTGGTATAAATTGTTTACTTATATGAGAGTCTTATAAAGAGTCTCTCTCTCTCTCTTTCTCTCTCTCTCTTTCTCTCTCACTCTCAAAATATCACAGGTTCAATAAATTTAACATGCATTGAGGTAAAATAGTTATGCGGCATCAGAAAAATTACCCTAACCATGCCCCCCTTTTTTTTTTATCTCGGGTGCTATGCTTTTTGAATATTGGCCTCTATATTCACGATTAAATAGTTCTGTACATAAAAAATATAAGATATACCATGCTGGGTCAGACTAAGGTCCTTCAAGCCCAGTATCTTGCCCGGGAAAGGGATCAGTCTGAGTCACAAGTACCAGCACAGCAGATCCCAAAAGTAGCTTATATAGATTTGGTGCGAATGTTATGAGGCACAGAGGCAGAGAGGAATAGCAGCAGACTCTGAGTAATACAGAGTAAAAGCTATGTTGGTAATACTTACAGGGGTTAAAGGGGCACTTAGAGAAGATAAGGCCATCGCGGAAAGATTAAATGATTTCTTTGCTTCGGTGTTTACTGAAGAGAATGTTGGGGAGGTACCCGTAATGGAGAAGGTTTTCATGGGTAATGATACAGATGGACTGAATCAAATCACGGTGAACATAGAAGATGTGGTAGGCCTGATTGACAAACTGAAGAGTAGTAAATCACCTGGACCGGATGGTATACACCCCAGAGTTCTGAAGGAACTAAAAAATGAAATTTCAGACCTATTAGTAAAAATTTGAAACTTATCATTAAAATCATCCATTGTACCTGAAGACTGGAGGATAGCAAATGTAACCCCAATATTTAAAAAGGGCTCCAGGGGCGATCTGGGAAACTACAGACCGGTTAGCCTGACTTCAGTGCCAGGAAAAATAGTGGAAAGTGTTCTAAACATCAAAATCACAGAACATATAGAAAGACATGTTTTAATGGAACAAGTCAGCATGGCTTTACCCAGGGCAAGTCTGCCTCACAATCTGCCTCACTTTTTGAAGGAGTTAATAAACATGTGGATAAAGGTGAACCAGTAGATATAGTATACTTGGATTTTCAGAAGACGTTTGACAAAGTTCCTCATGAGAGGCTTCTAGGAAAAGTAAAAAGTCATGGGATAGGTGGCGATGTCCTTTCGTGGATTGCAAACTGGCTAAAAGACAGGAAACAGAGAGTAGGATTAAATGGGCAGTTTTCTCAGTGGAAGGGAGTGGGCAGTGGAGTGCGTCAGGGATCTGTATTGGGACCCTTACTTTTCAATATATTTATAAATGATCTGGAAAGAAATACGACGAGTGAGATAATTAAATTTGCAGATGACACAAAATTGTTCAGAGTAGTTAAATCACAAGCAGATTGTGATAAATTGCAGGAAGACCTTGTGAGACTGGAAAATTGGGCATCCAAATGGCAGATGAAATTTAATGTGGATAAGTGCAAGGTGATACATATAGGGAAAAATAACCCATGCTATAATTACACAATGTTGGGTTCCATATTAGGTGCTACAACCCAAGAAAGAGATCTAGGTGTCATAGTGGATAACACATTGAAATCGTCGGTACAGTGTGCTGAGGCAGTCAAAAAACAAACAGAATGTCGGAAATTATTAGAAAAGGAATGGTGAATAAAACGGAAAATGTCATAATGCCTCTGTATCGCTACATGGTGAGACTGCACCTTGAATACTGTGTACAATTCTGGTCGCCGCATCTCAAAAAAGATATAATTGCGATGGAGAAGGTACAGAGAAGGGCTACCAAAATGATAAGGGGAATGGAACAACTCCCCTATGAGGAAAGACTAAAGAGGTTAGGACTTTTCAGCTTGGAGAAGAGATGACTGAGTGGGGATATGATAGAGGTGTTTGAAATCATGAGAGGTCTAGAACGGGGAGATGTGAATCGGTTATTTACTCTTTCGGATAGTAGAAAGACTAGGGGGCACTCCATGAAGTTAGCATGGGGCACTTTTAAAACTAATCGGAGAAAGTTCTTTTTTACTCAACGCACAATTAAACTCTGGAATTTGTTGCCAGAGAATGTGGTTAGTGCAGTTAGTATAGCTGTGTTTAAAAAGGAATTGGATAAGTTCTTGGAGGAGAAGTCCATTACCTGCTATTAAGTTCACTTAGAGAATAGCCTCTGCCATTAGCAATGGTTACATGGAATAGACTTAGTTTTTGGGTACTTGCCAGGTTCTTGTGGCCTGGATTGGCCACTGTTGGAAGCAGGATGCTGGGCTTGATGGACCCATGGTCTGACGCAGTATGGCATTTTCTTATGTTCTTATGTTCTACAGCCCTTTCTTTACCATGTAAACTCAAGAGACACACTCAGGAAATTTTAACTCCTGGCTGTTTGGGCTGAAGGAAGAATTTCTGATATCAGTCCTTCAACAAGCTTAGCAAAATGATGTATACCTACAATGCTGTGTTTTTCTAGTAATTCCAATGTATATAGAGTATTATGCAGTGAAAAATATATGTTTATGGCCTTCCAATAATTCTCCAGTCTAATGTTCTGAGGGTCACAGCAGACACCAAACTGAGGAAGTCAAATCACATGGTGGGGGGAAATTCCCTTGGACAACAGTTCCAGTTTATTCTTACCTTTGGATGAAAATATTATCTTGACCTCTTGTATTCCGCGGCCGTGGAAGGCCATGACCGCAGCCCCTTACCTTGCCCGTGACGCTGACCCGCCACGGCAGCTCCGGGGGAAGTCCCTGACCCTGTGCCCGTCGCTCTGGCCGGGTCCCCGAGATGGCCGCTGGTTGGGGAGCCATCCCTGCACGTCCCTCGCGGCGTCTGGCAGTGTTTCCTCCGTGGAGGAAATCCAAGATGGCTGCCACCATCTTTAGGCATGAGGCCGTGCCTCCTCCCTAGATTTAAAGGGGTCTGGCCCCTTAACTACTCACAGCTGTTTCTAATAGGCCAGAGTAGAGGAAGTATAAAGGGAAGCTTCCTCTGCCCTTTCCTTGACTTGGCAACGTTCCACGTAGTCGAGTTTGCCTTGCTTCGGTGAGTCTTCTAGTGCTTTGATTCCTGTTCCTGTCTCGTCTTGGTGTTCCTGGTTCCTGACTTTGGATTGGCAAGCAATGATTCCTGGTGTGTGACCTCAGACTGGTAAGCGACGACCCTCTGGCACTTGACCTTGGATTCTTCTGACCACCGTCTCCAAGGGCCCACCTAAGTCCCAGCGGCCCTCCCGTCCCTATGGGCTCCTCCCGGGGGGACCACGGGCTTCCAGGGGTGAAGCTCCAGTTAGCCCTTGCTCCGAACTCTTGACTCCTTGACCTCTCAAAGGTCCACCTAAGTCCCAGCGGCCCGGGTCCCTATGGGCTCCTCCTGGGGGGATCGCGGGCTTCCAGTGGCGAAGTCACAGTTCCACTCCTTGACATCAAGACTCCTCGTCTGCCTCCACGGTCGCCTCGTCTCCAGTGCCGAGGGTCAGCTGGTCGCATCTTCTGCCCTGCCTCGCCACCTGATGGGAGAACCTACGAATCCACTTCCTAAGGTACACCATCCCTCCCGTCGGCCAAGGGTTCAAAACCTGAGCATAACAGATTGCCAAGTACATGACCCAGCGGAGGCATCCACCTGCCAGGCCATTCCTGGAATGGCCCAGCGTCTGATGGACTAGCAAAAGGCCCTGGATGCTCTTGTCTCAGCAGTGAGGGCCTGAACCAATGCTTCGAGGCGTTAGGGCCCATGAACCCACTCTGCCGTCCCCGCCGGTGGCTTCCGGGGCCCGTTCTGTAATCCACCTGCCTACACCAACCACGTTTCTCTGGGAACTTCGCGCCTGCAGGGGTTTCATTAACCAGTGCAATATGCACTTCCGCCTGCAGTTGGCCCTCTTTCCCGACGACACTACCAAGACCACCTTTATTCTGGCTCTCCTCGAAGGGAAGGCCCTGGAGTGGGCTTCCCCCCTGTGGGAATGGGACGATCCCATTCTCAGTAATTTAAGAGACTTTTGGGAGCTCTTTTGGATGAGCTTCGGTGATCCTACTCAGGAAGTTTCCGCCGGACCGAAGTTGCTTCTGTTACGCCAAGGTTCAAGGACATTGGCCTAATTCGCCATCGATTTCCGGACCCTCTCCTCGGAGCTCGGCTGGGGCCCCGATTGCCTCCGTACCATCTTCCTTCAGGGATTTAGTCCCAGAATAAAGGATGAGCTCGCCGGCCGGAAACTCCCTAGATCCTTGAACGCTCTTATTGACCTAGCAGGGTGGATCAATAGGCGCCACCCATAGCGCCGCCAAAAGGCCCAGACTATCACAAAGACCCCTACGCCTTTGAGGCATCCTTGACACCCGTTCTCTCCCAAGGGTGACCTGGGATCCTCCCGAACACTGGTTGACGAGCCCATGGATTTGGGCCATGGGAGACTGTCCATCCAAGAGTGCTGGCGATGAATGAAGGAGGGGCTTTGCTTCTACTGCGGCGCAGTGGGCCATCAGATAGCCGCATGCCCGGCACGATCAGGAAACTCCCAGGCTTGGACCTGAAGGAGGTCTCTTCCTGGGCCTAACCTCACCTGCACCTCCACTCACTCTACCAGTGGTACTAAAATCTGCGGCCGGTGAATTCCACATGTTAGCTCTGGTGGACTCTGGCGCCGGCGGCAATTTCATTATGCAAAGTTTGGTGGAGCATTTGAAGATTCCTCTGGTCCGTGTTCCCACTCCCTTGGTCATCTCATCGATACAGGGTAAACCGCTCCCGGGTCGGGTGACACAATTCACAGAACCCATCCAGTTGAGGGTTGGATTCCTTCATCATGAACAGATGGCCTTCCATGTCCTGGAGCATTCTATACATCCTGTTGTCTTGGGTCTCCCCTGGCTCCAGGAACATGGTCCACAGTTCGACTAGAAGACCTTACAGCTGTCCCACTGGGGCTGAATTGTCACGGCAATTGCCTCCAATCAGTGATTCCAGTCTCGTGCTCCATCGCCTCCACCAGTCTTCAAGGCCTGACGGCCTCCTATGCCTCATACGCAGATGTCTTCTCAAAGCAAAAGGCCGAGATACTTCCGCCTCATCGAACATTCGATTGTGCCATCAACCTCCTTCCTGGCACTGAGGCCCCTTGGGGGCGCACCTATGCCCTCTCGCCTGCGGAGACGAAGGCCATGACAGAGTACATCAAAGAGAACTTGGAGAGGGGCTTCATTCAGAAGTCAACGTCCCCAGCAGGGGCTGGGTTCTTCTTTGTTGGATAGTCGATGCAAGCCTTCGCCCTTGCATCGACTATCGGGGCCTGAATGCTATAACAGTCAAGGACCGCTACCCCTTGCCCCTCATCTCCGAGCTTTTCGACTCACAGTAAAAACTTTTTAAAATATATCCGAAGCAGAAAGCCTGTGAGGGAGTCAGTTGGACCGTTAGATGATCAAGGGGTTAAAGGGGCACTTAGAGAAGATAAGGCCATCGTGGAAAGATTAAATGATTTCTTTGCTTCTGTGTTTCCTGAAGAGGATGTTGGGGAGGTACCCGTAATGGAGAAGGTTTTCATGGGTAATGATTCAGATGGACTGAATCAAATCACGGTGAACCTAGAAGATGTGGTAGGCCTGATTGACAAACGGAAGAGTAGTAAATCACCTGGACCGGATGGTATACACCCCAGAGTTCTGAAGGAACTAAAAAATGAAATTTCAGATCTATTAGTAAAAATTTGTAACTTATCATTAAAATCATCCATTGTACCTGAAGACTGGAGGATAGCAAATGTAACCCCAATATTTAAAAAGGGCTCCAGGGGCGATCCGGGAAACTACAGACCAGTTAGCCTGACTTCAGTGCCAGGAAAAATAGTGGAAAGTGTTCTAAACATCAAAATCACAGAACATATAGAAAGACATGGTTTAATGGAACAAAGTCAGCATGGCTTTACCCAGGGCAAGTCTTGCCTCACAAATCTGCTTCACTTTTTTGAAGGAGTTAATAAACATGTGGATAAAGGTGAACCGGTAGATATAGTATACTTGGATTTTCAGAAGGCGTTTGACAAAGTTCCTCATGAGAGGCTTCTAGAAAAAGTAAAAAGTCATGGGATAGGTGGCGATGTCCTTTTGTGGATTGCAAACTGGCTAAAAGACAGGAAACAGAGAGTAGGATTGAATGGGCAATTTTCTCAGTGGAAGGGAGTGGACAGTGGAGTGCCTCAGGGATCTGTATTGGGACCCTTACTGTTCAATATATTTATAAATGATCTGGAAAGAAATACGATGAGTAAGATAATCAAATTTGCAGATGACACAAAATTGTTCAGAGTAGTTAAATCACAAGCAGATTGTGATAAATTGCAGGAAGACCTTGTGAGACTGGAAAATTGGGCATCCAAATGGCAGATGAAATTTAATGTGGATAAGTGCAAGGTGATGCATATAGGCAAAAATAACCCATGCTATAATTACACAATGTTGGGTTCCATATTAGGTGCTACAACCCAAGAAAGAGATCTAGGTGTCATAGCGGATAACACATTGAAATTGTCGGTGCAATGTGATGTGGCAGTCAAAAAAGCAAACAGAATGTTGGGAATTATTAGAAAAGGAATGATGAATAAAACGGAAAATGTCATAATGCCTCTGTATCGCTCCATGGTGAGACCGCACCTTGAATACTGTGTACAATTCTGGTCGCCGCATCTCAAAAAAGATATAATTGCGATGGAGAAGGTACAGAGAAGGGCTACCAAAATGATAAGGGGAATGGAACAACTCCCCTATGAGGAAAGACTAAAGAGGTTAGGACTTTTCAGCTTGGAGAAGAGACGACTGAGGGGGGATATGATAGAGGTGTTTAAAATCATGAGAGGTCTAGAACGGGTAGATGTGAATCGGTTATTTACTCTTTCGGATAGTAGAAAGACTAGGGGGCACTCCATGAAGTTAGCATGGGGCACATTTAAAACTAATCGGAGAAAGTTCTTTTTTACTCAACGCACAATTAAACTCTGGAATTTGTTGCCAGAGAATGTGGTTCGTGCAGTTAGTATAGCTGTGTTTAAAAAAGGATTGGATAAGTTCTTGGAGGAGAAGTCCATTACCTGCTATTAAGTTCACTTAGGGGCGGATTTTCAGAGCCCTGCTCGCGTAAATCCGCCCAAAACCGGGCGGATTTACGCGAGCAGGGCCCTGCGCGCCGGTGAGCCTATTTTACATAGGCTCACCGGCGCGCGCAGAACCCCGGGACTCGCGTAAGTCCCGGGGTTTTCGGAGTGGGCGTGTCGGGAGGCGTGTCGGGGGCGGGGCCGGAGCGCGCGGCGTTGCGGGGGCGTGTCGGCAGCGTTTTGGGGGCGGGTACGGGGGCGTGGCTACGGCCCGGGGGCGTGGCCGCGCCCTCCGTACCCGCCCCCAGGTCGCGGCCCGGCGCGCGGGGATTTACGCCTCCCTCCGGGAGGCGTAAATCCCCCGACAAATGTAGGATGGGGGTTTAGACAGGGCTGGGCGGGTGGGTTAGGTAGGGGAAGGGAGGGGAAGGTGAGGGGAGGGCAAAGGAAAGTTCCCTTCTAGGCCGCTCTGATTTCGGAGCGGCCTAGGAGGGAACGGGGGTAGGCTGCGCGGCTCGGCGCGCGCAGGCTATACGAAATCGATAGCCTTGCGCGCGCCGATCCAGGATTTTAGCCGATACGCGCGACTACGCGCGTATCTACTAAAATCCAGCGTACTTTTGTTTGCGCCTGGAGCGCAAACAAAAGTAGGCTGTTCGCGCTCGTCTGAAAATCTATGCCCACTCCGAAAACCCCGGGACTTACGCGAGTCCCGGGGTTCTGCGCGCGCCGGTGAGCCTATGTAAAATAGGCTCACCGGCGCGCAGGGCCCTGCTCGCGTAAATCCGCCCGGTTTTGGGCGGATTTACGCGAGCAGGGCTCTGAAAATCCGCCCCTTAGAGAATAGCCACTGCCATTAGCAATGGTTACATGGAATAGACTTAGTTTTTGGGTACTTGCCAGGTTCTTATGGCCTGGATTGGCCACTGTTGGAAACAGGATGCTGGGCTTGATGGACCCTTGGTCTGACCCAGTATGGCATTTTCTTATGTTCTTATGTTCTTATGACTGCAAGGTGCGAGGATCTTCTCCAAGTTGGATCTCTGAGGGGCCTACAACCTGATCTGAATCAAGGAGGGTGATGAATGGAAGACGGCCTTCAACACCCGAGACGGCCACTATGAGTATTTAGTGATGCCGTTCGGGCTCTGTAATGCTCCAGCGGTGTTCCAGAACACCATGAACAAGATACTCTGCAACCTCTTGTATCAGTGTGTGGTCGTGTACCTGGACAACATTTTGATATTTTCGGATTCTCTGGCCACTCGCCATCAGCACGTCGTCCAAGTATTGGAATGCCTCCGAGAACATAGACTGTATGCGAAACTCGAAAAGTGCCTTTTTGGGCAGGAGTCCCTTCCCTTACTGGGGTACATCGTCTCCAGTGAGGGATTCCACATGGACCCCCAGAAGCTGAAAGCCATTTGGGAATGGCCGCAGCCATCCGGACTAAAGGCACTTCAACGGTTCTTGGGTTTCGCCAATTATTACCAATCATTCATACCTCATTATGCGTCCATCGTTGCCCCGATGACAGCCCTGGCCTGGAAAGGTGCGGATCCCCGGAACTGGCCTCCGGGAGCAGAGGCCGCCTTTCGTCGCCTTAAGGAGGCGTTCCTGCAACAACCGTGCCTTCGGCATCGGGATCTGCAGTGGCCGTTTGTCATCGAAGCGGACGCATCCTCAGAAGGCGTAGGGGCCGTTCTGAGTCAGACTTCCGAAAGTCATAAGTTACGCCCATGTGCCTTCCTCTCCCGCCAGTTCTCTCCGGCAGAGCGGAAATCTTAACTATAAAGGTAGCCTTAGAAGAGTGGTGCCCTTGGCTAGAGGGGGCACAACACCAGTTTACAGTCTACACAGACCATAAAAACCTAGAGTACCTGCATCAGGCACAACGACTCAACTCGCGGCAGGCACGTTGGGCTTTATTTATTTATTTATTTATTTATTTGTTGGTTTTTATATACCGGCGTTCATCCAAGGATATCGCGTCGGTTTACAGTAAAAACAAAACAAAGGGGTAGATTTTAAAAGAAGCGCGATCAGCCTACTTTTGCTTGCGCATCAGACTCAAGCAAAAGTACGCTGGATTTTAGTAGATACGCGCGGAGCCGCGCGTATCCACTAAAATCCTGGATCGGCGCGCGCAAGGCTATCGATTTTGTATAGCCTGCGCGCGCCGAGCCGCGCTGCCTCCCCCCGTTCCCTCCAAGGCCGCTCCGAAATCGGAGCGGCCTCGGAGGGAACTTTCCTTTGCCCTCCCCTCACCTTACCCTCCCTTCCCCTACCTAACCCACCCACCCGGCCCTGTCTACACCCCCCTCTTACCTTTGTCGGGGGATTTACGCCTCCCGGAGGGAGACGTAAATCCCCGCGCGCCAGCGGGCCTGCTGCACGCCGGGCTGCGACCTGGGGGCGGGTACGGAGGGCGTGGCCACGCCCCCGGACCGCCCCGGGCCGTAGCCACGCCCCCGTACCCGCCCCCAAAACGCTGCCGACACGCCCCCGAAACGCCGCGACGACCGGGCCCGCCCCCCGACACGCCCCCGACACGCCCCCCTCCGAAAACCCCGGGACGTACGCGAGTCCCGGGGTCTGCGCGCGCCGGTAGGCCTATGTAAAATAGGCTTACCGGTGCGCAGGGCCCTGCTCGCGTAAATCCGCCCGGTTTTGGGCGGATTTACGCGAGCAGGGCTCTGAAAATCCGCCCCAAAATGTCAGAGCGTTGTACATAGAACATGGTAGTAATAATTATGAACTAATATAAAATAACTATGAAAATAGAAACGTAGTACATATTTTATTTTATTTATTTATTTATTTAACAGTTTTATATACCGACCTTCATAGTAAATAACCATATCGGATCGGTTTACAATTAACAAGAATAAAAAACTGGGGTAACCATTCAAGTAAACGAAAGATAAACAGTAAGTAGGAAAGAGTCAAAGTTACAATCAACAGGGAAGAGAACTTGGAAGCTTGAAACAAGCTGGAAAGAAGATAAGGCAGGAAATAAATATGAAGTGATGCCATAGGGCGTACGGGTTAAAGCTTAATGGTGCTTTAACCTGGGAGAGTCAGAGTCCATTCGTGAGTATAATCATCATAATGGGTAAGCGTGCTGTTGTAGATTCAGGAAACTTTATTGGTTTGAATTTATATGTGTCGCCACTTGCCACAGTAAATCATAAAGTTGTCAAAATAAAAGGAAAAAGAGAAGAAATTGCATAATAGTCATAACATTAAAATCAAATTGCAGATTTTGCTTGTGTTTCATTCCATTCAGCAGTTTTTCTTTTATTAGCACTGCCTTTTGTATGTATCGTTCTACTATATCTATAAATTAAACTCTGTAAAGGTTAAAAAAAAACAAAAAAAAAAAAAAACCCCCGCCTGCGATTCCATCTGTAATAGTTGCGCTTCTTGAAGGTGCCCTCAGCGTTTCTCTTGCCCTCAGCGTTTCTCTTGCCCAGCACCAATAGTATATAATAATTAACAGGGAACGACTAGGTAGTTTAAACGGTAGAATATAGATTATAGGGAAAGGGGGGAGAGGGGAGGAGAAGGGAGGGAGAGGAAGAGAGGGGGAGGAAGAGAGGGGGAGGAGGAAGCGAGGGTAGGACATGGAGAGGGACTTAGAAGAGTTGCATCATGGATAAGGCAGAGCAGCGTGGATAGTGTTTAAAGTGCTTGTGAGGTAGGTGGAAGGTGTTGAGATGAAACAGGAGGGATCATGTATAGGCTTTAGTAAATAGCCAAGTTTTAAGATTTTTTTTAAAGATTTTCGGGAACTGTTCAAGCCTTAGTTCAGTGGGCATAGAGTTCCATAAAGTAGGGCCTGCTAGGGACAAGGCGCGGGCCTTAGAGGAAGAATATTTATAGAGTTGGGGTGAAGGGGTTTGTAAGGTAGCCAGGTATGAATTTCTGATCGGCCTGTTAGAGGTATGAAATTGCAGAGAATTATTGAACCAATTCATTTCTGGTTTGTGAAGGGATTTGTGTATGAGGGTTAAAACCTTATATTGAATACGATAGTGAATGGGTAGCCAATGTAATCGTTTAAGAATGGGTGTAATATGTTCCTTAAAAGTAGTGTTAGTAAGAATGCGAGCAGCTGTATTCTGTAGAATTTGTAACGGATTGATGGAGTTTTTGGGAAGTCCTAATAGCAGGGCATTACAGTAGTCAATTTTATTCTTCACCTGGTTCAATTTTATTCTTCGTTACAGACCTGCCGGGAAGAATATCATGGCTGACGCCTTATCACATCTATTCGAGTCTACAGAGACTTCTGATGACCCACAGTTCATCATCGAACCATCACATATCTTGCTGTCTGCCATCACGACCATCCCTCCTGGGAAAACTCTGGTTCCGCCACAATTGCGGAGACAAATCCTGGCGTGGGCTCATGATTCCTGCTGCTACGGTCATCCAGGACATTCTCAGACTTTACAGAACCTGCGCCAGTACTATTGGTGGCCCAAGGTCAACAAAGATGTCCAGGCTTACGTAGAGTCCTGTCAGTCGTGTGCTCATCACAAGAGGATCCCAGGGGCGACTCCAGGCTTGCTTCAGCCTTTACCAGCTCCCTCAGAACCATGGACCCATATGGCAACAGATTTCGTGGTCGACCTGCCGTCATCCAGTCGCAACACAGACATATGGGTGGTCATCGACCGGTTTAGTAAAATGGCACACTTTGTGCCACTCCCAGGGTTGCCGTCTGCACCTCAGCTGGCCCAGCTGTTCATCCAGCATATCTTCAGACTACATGGCCTGCCAAGAAGTATCCTTTCGGATCGAGGCCCTCAATTTACTGCCAGGTTCTGGAGGGCCCTCTGCCAGAAGTTCGACGTTACCTTAGACTACATGTCTGCTTACCACCCACAGACCAATGGTCTTACGGAGAGAACGAACCAAATTTTAAAGGAGTTCCTCCGTATTTATGTCAATGAGAAACAGGATGACTGGGCAAGTCTGCTACCTTGGGCAGAATTTGCACTCAATTCTCATCTTTCCACGGCTACCGGATCTTCACCATTTCAGATAGTGTATGGGAAGCAGCCACGCCTGCCGCTGCCAATTCCCATTTCAGTTACGTCCCCAGTAGCCCAACTCTCTGCAGACGAGTTACACTGCCTGTGGATCCCCACACGGCGCATGCTCATCAAAGCAGTCAGGTGGCAAAAAGATATGCCGATCAGCGTGTTACAGTTTTGGCTGCAGTGCAACCGCCTCACCACCAGGGGTCCCTCTAGTGCTGGCTCTCCTGACAGGCCCAGGCCATCTTGTTACAGTTTTGGCTGCAGTGCAACCGCCTCACCGCCAGGGGTCCCTCTAGTGCTGGCTCTCCTGACAGGCCCAGGCCATCTCCCCTGTCCACTCTATGTTCTGGGTTGGCCCTTATAACCCTGCCTGACAGTTCCCTCGGTGCTTCGGCATCGAGCTCTCCTGGGCTCCCTGCTCTAGCCTTGCGTGGCCTTCGGGCCTTTCCTTGCCCTGCGCGGCCTTCGGGCCTTTCCTTGCCTTGCGCGGCCTTCGGGCCTTCTTCCTCGCTTTTCTTACCTGGCCTACGGGCCTTCTGACCTGCCTGCTCTGCTTACGGTGTGTGGCCTACGGGCCTTCTGTGTATGTGTGGCCTACGGGCCTTCTGACCTGCCTGCTCTGCTTACGGTGTGTGGCCTACGGGCCTTCTGTGTATGTGTGGCCTACGGGCCTTCTGACCTGCCTGCTCTGCTTACGGTGTGTGGCCTACGGGCCTTCTGTCTGTGTGTGTATGGCCTACGGGCCTTCTGACCTGCCTTGCCCTGACTACGGTGTGTGGCCTACGGGCCTTCCGTGTGTATGTGTGGCCTACGGGCCTTCTGACCTGCCTGCTCTGCTTTCGGTGTGTGGCCTACGGGCCTTCTGTGTGTGTGTGTGTGGCCTACGGGCCTTCTGACCTGCCTTGCCCTGCTTACGGTGTGTGGCCTACGGGCCTTCTGTGTGTGTGTGGCCTACGGGCCTTCTCTGCCTTGCCTTGCTTACTGTGTGTGGCCTACGGGCCTTCTGTGTGTGTGTGGCCTACGGGCCTTCTGACCTGCCTTGCCCTGACCCAGCCTGAACCCAGACACTGCTACTTGCCACCTGCCCTGACCCAGCCTAGACCCAGACACTGCTACTTGCCGCCTGCCCTGACCCAGCCTGAACCGAGACACTGCTACTTGCTGCCTGCCCTGACCCAGCCTGGAACCAGACACTGTTTCTAGCCATTCCTGTCTCTCTCCACCTGGAGCCACCCTGCTGGGTGGTGTTCACGACTCCTGACCGGAGCTCAAGCGTAACACAGCGAAGAAGACCATACCTGCCTCTCAGGCCGGGCCAAAAGGTATGGCTAAGCACACAGTTCATCCACCTGAAGCTGCTATCAGCACGACTGGCCCCGTGATTTATTGGGCCATTTCCCATCATTCGACAGGTTGGTGCCATATCGTATCAGCTTCGTCTTCCGCCTTCACTCAAGATACACAACACGTTCCATGTCTCCCTCTTGAAGCCTCTGGTGTTATCGTGGCATTCCAGTACGCCTCCGACTCCCCAACCTATTGCCTCCGAAGATGACCTCACCTATCAAGTCCGAGAGGTCTTGGACGTAAGAAAGCATAGAAAGAAATGGGAGTACCTGTTAGCTTGGGAGGGGTTCGGCCCCGAAGAAAACACCTGGGAGCCGTTGGCCAACATCTTAGACTGGGGATTGCTTGAGCAATTCCAGAGACCATCCATCTAAGCCCAGGCCTCTGGGGAGGCCTGGGCTTAGACGGGAGGAGGGGGGTACTGTTGTGCTTCGCGGCTGTGGAAGGCCACGACCGTGGCCCCCTACCTTGCCAGCGACAGTGACCCACCGCGGCAGATCCAGGGGAAGTCCCTGACCCTGTGCCCATCGCTCCGGCACGGGTCCCCGAGATTGCCGCAGGGTGGGGAGCCGTTCCTGCACCTCCTTCGCGGCATCTGGCAGTATTTCCTCTGTGGAGGAAATCTAAGATGGCGGCCACCATCTTTAGGCGCAAGGCTGCGCCTCCTCCCTAGATTTAAAGGGGCCAGGCCCCTTAACTACTCACAGCTGTTTCTAATGGGCCAGAGTATAGGAAGTATAAAGGGAAGCTTCCTCTGCCCATTCCTTGACTTGGCAACGTTCCACGTAGTCGAGTCTGCCTTGCTTCGGTGAGTCTTCTAGTGCTTTAATCCCTGTTCCTAGATTGGCAAGCAGTGATTCCTGGTGTGTGACTTCGGACTGGCAAGCGGCGATCCCTTGGTGTGTGACCTCAGACTCGTAAGCAACGACCCTCTGGCACTTGACCTTGGATTCTTCTGACCACTGTCTCCAAGGGCCCACCTAAGTCCCAGTGGCCCGGGTCCCTAAGGGCTCCTCCCGGGGGGGACCACGGGCTTCCAGGGGTGAAGCTCCAGTTAGCCCTTGCTTCAAACTCTCGACTCCATGACCTCTCAAAGGTCCACCTAAGTCCCAGTGGCCTGAGTCCCTATGGGCTCCTCCTGGGGGGACCACGGGCTTCCAGTGGCGAAGACACAGTTCCGCTCCTCGATGTCACGACTCCTCGTCTGCCTCCACGGTCGCCTCGTCTCCAGTGCCAAGGGTCAGCTGGTCGCATCTTCTGCCCTGCCTCGCCACGCGACGGGAGACCCTACGGATCCACTTCCTAAGGTACACCATCCTCCTGTCGGCCCAAGGGTTCACAACCTGAGCATAACATGACCCTGTTCCTATCTTCACCGACTGTGGGGGAGGCTGCGGGGAAAATCCACCTCTCCCCCAACCATTCCTATTATAATCCAACATGTCAAGTGTAGCTCCCAGTTCCTCACAGGTGTCTTTCCTCCACAGCTTTAACAGTATTTATTCCATCGTGGCATCTTTCGCTGCAAGCAAATCACCAGGAAATGATGTCATCAAAGGCCACAGTGGAGATCAGTGATCCCTGGAATTCAATATGGTCTCACCAGGGGACAGAAGTAAATCAGCTCAGCATGATTCAATCCCAAATGGGTTCTTCTGAGGTATCACAAACTGCTTTGGGGACAGTGAATTTGTCAATTGGGCCAAACGCAGGAGTCGCCGATGTAGAGAGAAAGCCCTGGGGCCTTCCTTTGCACCTCACCATGACAAATACAGGTAAGAAAAGTTTAGGAAGCAAATTGTAGAGCCTACTAATATGATCTGCTATCTACAGCTCCCTTCAGGATGCCATCAACCCTCTCAAAATCACTATTCTAATATTCCTTTTTAATATTATTTGTGATAGTAAGTCTGTCAAAAAAGCGGTCTATTTTCAAATAAATCTGGTGAGTGAAAACACTCTGAAAAATTAAATATATGTGCTTTCCACTACAATGCATTTCAGACCAGTCATCATAGTTATATCTGTCAGTATTATCCAGTGATCTATGAAGTATGTAGCATTCAAAGACTGAATGAGCATATACTTATGGCAATCCAGTGGAGGAAACTGATAAGAGCAAAATGATAATAGCTCCACAGGATATTTATTTATTTAAGTCAATTTTATTAATTGAAGTGTTGAATCTTTCATATGAACTTTGCCTCCATTAAAATAAGATGCATCACCTTGTATGTTCTAATCACAATATGTATTTATTATTTATTAAATCACATGTTGCTCACCTTTCCAAAGAATAACTAAGGTGAGAAACAGCACAATAAGAATAAATGAAAATATTATAAAATAAAATATAGATACATATTAAAAACTAGAGGTGCTCGCTCATTCTCTCTTGCTCTCTCTCTCTCAAACAGGATTTGTGATATCTTTTGACAAAATTTTTAAAATTTGCATACGCATCTCTTGATGCGTTATTTATCGCATGCGTTATGGCATTATCTCGGGCGTTAGGGCTCTAATGCCCGAGATAACACCATAATGCAATTTCATGAATCACCCTGTCCGGTAGCTATTAATAATAAATACTAAAGAAGTAAAACATGCATATGGAAATGAAAGAGAATGCAACAGCTTTACATGATGATGAATAAAGTCTAAGACTGGATTCTGCAAGTGCTTTGATAAAAATAAAGATTAAATGAATTTAATATGGCATTTAAAGAAAAGTAGAACATATGCATAAACAACGTTTTTGGTATATTATTTCTACCAGATGACTTTGATTAATGCTGCGATCTTAGATTCCCTTTATTATAAAGCACTATGAGGTCAATATCCAGCAGTAGCTATCTGGCTAAGGGCCTGATTTATTAAGGCTTGTCTCCCATTCTGTCTCTATGGGAAAAAATGCTTAGTAAATGAGGCCCTAGGTTTGGCTGTATCCAGACAAAAGGAATTTGAAAATCCTGCCATGCTGACTGGCCCTGAGATAGCCAGATATCTGTTTATCTGGCTAAAAAGTTATCCAGCTAGCTCAGGGGTGGGGCAGGGGCATTCTGGGGTGGAGCCAGCTATCTGATTAAGTAAGTCAGATAAGCACCAATTTTCAGGGTTATCCAACTAAAATAGCCAGATAACTTTAGGACTACCACCCAACAGTCCTAATGCTAGCCAGATAAACTTATACAAGCTATCTTTGGCGTAGACAGATATAGTCAGCAGCACAGGTTCGCCACTGATTATCCCAGCAAAGTTAACCAGATAAATTTATCTGGCTAACTTTGCTAACTAGCCATCATGCAATTATGGACCTCTGTACTTCAATAGACATTTGAACAAGACATACTAGTCCTACATATAAAGGAGATATTTTATACCTGCTGCAAATAGCTAACACACCCAGTACAAATGAGCTTGAACCACATAGGACTTGTTTTATCATGGGTTTTTTGATAGAGAATTAAAGAAAATCCTGTAATTTCATCTTGCCCAAATATAGAGCCCATTCTAATCTGACAATTTCAAGGTCCTCCACCCTTTTTTTCCAATATATCTGCACCTATACTGGGCTATGAAATTACAAAGAGAGGGCAAATTTCAAAAGAATTTTCCCTGGTCACTAAGCAGTTACCTGGGTAAATTCCCTAGATTGAAACTTTCCTTCCCCTCAGTGGTGAATAGTACATGCTCCATGAAATAGCGCACATACTTTTCTCTGTAGAAAAAAGGGGGGTGAGCCTGAGAGTTGGCATGCAAATTTCATTTTGAAATACCAGTGCTGCCTCACTGCACATACCTAACATATGGGCCAATACAGTAAAAAACACGCAATACAGTAAATAATTTTATTTAAATTAGGCCCGGCGGTAAAAAGAGGCGCTAGGGACGCACTAGTGCGTCCCTAGCGCCTCTTTTCAGACAGGAGCGGCGGGAATACCTAATAGGGCCATCAACATGCATTTGCATGTTGCGGGCGCTATTAGGTTCGGGGGGGGGGGGGTTGGACATGCTATTATCCCTTACTGAAAACGCGCGTCCAAATGCCGGCTAACAGTGCGCCCCGTCCGTCGGAGCGCACTGTACTGTATCAGCCTGTTATTGCAGGTGCAAAGTCTATGGGTCCCTTTGTAAGGGAAACTCCCAGAGGAGTTTGAAAATTAGCTTGCAGATCAGCACTTATATTTCAAAATTGTCCCCATGTTGTTTTTTCCATCATGCTCATAACATTTTAATTTTTGCTTGTTCTAAAATTACTTTATTTCCCAAACAAGATAACTATCTAGTGATAAGAAGATCTGCTCACTAAAATAAAAACAATTATATAGAAGACTATTTTGTAATCATCTGTTGGAGCTGTTTGTTAGGGACAAATGAGTCAATTTATATTAATCAGATAACTTTAATCTAGAAGCTTGGTGTGTCAGGGACCCCAGTAAAAGAACTTGGAAACCAATTATTTTAAAACAACAATGCAAATCCTTCTGTTGCACTCCAACGTGGGATGTCTGTTCATTGTACCAGAATTCTACCATATTGCAATGGTTTGTGATATTACGTCTCATTTGCTTTATTCAGTGACTTTAATTCCCCGATGGTCAATACAACCTAAAAAGCTACTGGCATAAACTTTATTATCATTCTTAATTTTCAAAATTTGACAACTTGAAAACCCCCTTCAGAGATGAAAAGAGCATTTTGAGGATGAATAATTAGACATTACCATTACCCAAAGCAACTTCTTAAATTATCTCTGCTAAACAGATGGAATCATGATGTCATCTTCTGGAATAAAACCTTTCATATTAAAGACCTAAATATAAAATGGCACTGATGCAAAAACCTCATCTGATTTCTCAAAAAAAAAATGTTTAAATTAAATTTGATATGAATCATAAAATGTAATGGTTAAAATACACACATGCTAAAAAATAAAGAAGAAAATGTACAGGTCATAGAGAAGCCTTATGTTCTGGATACCATGAAAACAAATTCAGAATGGCATCAAATAAATTTGTAATTATGATGAAGAAAAAAGTACTTCAAAACATGTCTGGACCTCCTTTCAAGCTACTTGTAATTTTATCATAGAATCATAGCCTGCCTGGATACAAAATCATTTTAACAGATTAAAAATAATTTAGTCGAAAGAAAACTTACTGTGGTAGTGCAGAAATGGATAAGGTTACAGATGGTGGCTTAAAGGACTACTAAGATCCTTTCCATATGCAAAGATTTTAGAGGTCCTGAACACTTGCATCTCTGATATCAATCTTGACTCACCCACGGTGTTGGCTTTCTTTAAACTAATTTAACTTTGGCAGGCTAACACAGTACTTTCTCTACCTCCTGACAGCAATTTATTGTTCAAAGGAGTTTCTTTCGTTCTTTAAGAGCTGCTGCTTTAAAACTATAGCAGAATCCAGATATGAAACTTTCCTTTCCTCAGCTGCTCTTAATAATGTAACTGCTATTTGTGATTCAGAACCTATTAGGGACAGAAAAAACATACTTTCTTGGGTGCAGTTTGCTCAGATTTGGGAACTGGAACCATTTCTGGCAGAAAGAAAGCACTGATGCTTGAAGAGCCAGATGTACTAAGCAAGGGCTGGCTAACTCCAGTCCTCAAGAGCCACAAACAGATCTGCTTTTCAGGATATCCACAATGAATATGCGTGAGACAGATCTGCATGCACTGTCTCCATTATATGCACATGTATCTCACGCATATTCATTGTGGATATCCTGGAAACCTGGCCTGTTTGTGGCTCTTGAGGATCGGAGTGGGCCACCCCTGGAATAAGCAGGTTTCCTACAGGCATAAAATGGGAAAACCTCTTCAGTGCATGTGGCCTGAAACGCACTGGGAAGCAGGTGCTTGTTCTCTGTCTTGGAGAACTTTATCTCATTTTAAAAAATGTGTCTTCCTAACACACAGGTCAATACAGTAAAGTGCGGCCGCGGTTACCTTGCTTCTAACCCGCCTTCTACTCACAATTTGGCCGCGTTAGTCCAACCCGCGATTCACTATCCCCTTTAACCCATTCTTACCACCTCTTTAAATCAACAAGTAACCCCTTCTGCCCGCGGCATGTATATGAGATGTAAACGATCGGATTAGCTATTCCTCCCCATTCAGTAACGCGCGCCCTGACTATCACCTTTTTAACCTGCAGTTTAGCCGCGCATTTAACCTGCTAATTTACCGCCTACCCCTACCCCTGCGTTAGAGGCAGGGGTAAGGGTAGACGGCAAACTTTCCCCTAAAAGAAAACTAAAAACCCCTCCTCCCGAAGCGACTGGACATGTAAAATATTGAAAACCTAAAATCCCCTCCTCCCGAAGCGACTGCACATGTAAAATATTGAAAACCTAAAATCCCCTCCTCCTGAAGCGACTGGACATGTAAAATATTGAAAACCTAAAACCCCCTCCTCCCGAAGCGACTCGACATGTAAAATATGTGAATAAGTGTAACCAACTTACTTTTTGTTTCTTTTTCAGCCCTTTCAGCCTTCTCTGCCGTCCTACGGAGGGGGCAACTGGCGGGAGCAGCCGGCGGCGAAAGCGGCTTCCAGCAGCCCCGCCGGCGAAGACGGACAAACGCACGCCCATAGTGCACGGGCGCTCAAGCCCATGAAAGCACATGGATGGGCGTGCGTGATGTGCGCCGTGACGTCACGCACGCGAGTTCATGTGCTTTCATGGGCTTGAGCGCCCGTCAATTTGGGCGCTCAAGCCAATGGCTAGAGCCAGCGAAGCGCATGACGTCACGGCGTACGTCACGCACGCCCGTCCATGTGCTTTCATTGGCTTGAGCGCCCGTGCTTCAGCAAAGCGTACGCCGTGACGTCATGCGCTTCGCTGGCTCTAGCCATTGGCTTGAGCGCCCAAATTGACGGGCGCTCAAGCCAATGAAAGCACATGAACACACGTGCGTCACACACACCCGTCCATGTGCTTTCATTGGCTTGAGCGCCCATGCACTACGGGCATGGATTTGTCCGTCTTCACCGGCGGGGCTGCTGCAAGCCGCTTTTGCCGTCGGCTGCCCCCGCCGGCTGCCCCCTCCAGAGGACGGCAGAGAAGGCTGAAAGGGCTGAAAAAGAAACAAAAAGTAAATTGGTTACACTTATTCACATATTTTACATGTCGAGTCGCTTCGGGAGGAGGGGGTTTTAGGTTTTTGGGTTTTACATATTTTACATGTAGAGTCACTTCGGGAGGAGGGGATTTTAGGTTTTTAGGTTTTACATATTTTACATGTCGAGTCGCTTCGGGAGGAGGGGATTTTAGGTTTTTAGGTTTTACATATTTTACATGTCGAGTCGCTTTGGGAGGAGGGGATTTTAGGTTTTTAGGTTCTCTTTGCTTAAAGTTGGGATCCACTTCCTGGTGCCTGTCATTTCAAATGTCATTTGAAATGACATTTGAAATGACAGGTACCAGCGCACCCAGGATACTGTATAGGCGCTGTATAAAGCGCCTATACAGTAAAATGGGTTGAGCGGGCCTAACGCTTCACTGACGCTTCTTGGACGTGGTTTGCATTTGCAAGCTATTTAAATACAGTATCGAGCGGTAGGTGAGCCAGACTGTGCGGTGCAGCAAACGTGGGTGTGCCCGGTACTAACGCAGCTCTTCCTACCGCTCCTTACTGTATCGGCCTGACAGAATATTTTATTTAAAAAAATAGAGGGAAATGCCACTCTTTCCATTTTTTCACTATGACTTTGGCAATTTAGCTTTAGAGATGCTCTAGCCCTAGGGTAGGCGAGTCCAGTCCTGGAATGCCACATATAGGTCTGGTTTTCAGGATATCCACAATGAATATGCATAAGATATATTTACACATTACAGAGGCAGTTCATGCAAATATGCCTCCCTTGCCAGTTGTGGTGAGAAGAAGCACATGTGCCAGCTACTGCACCAGCCAAAACCCCCAGAAAGTGTTACACAAGGTTAAGTCTCCCAGAGAAAAGAGTGAAACAGAATGGACTATATTTCCCAGGTTCCCTAGCAGTAGCCTGGATTAATGGGGATTTGGGGGAGGAGTTTCCTGAGAGTAGGGAGGGCAGGGACTGAGCATCTGGGTGAGGTAATAATCATACAGGGGAGTGAGATGGGAGGGGCCAGGAATCTTTTCTAGATTTGTGTTTTTTTCACTAGGGTTGCCAACCACCTGGTTTAAGATCTGTCTGGCATATTTTCGTATGATGCCCAATTACAGTAGTAACCGAACACTGTAATCTCCAATCAAGCCATAGGCTGTGGGGCAGGGAGCCTGCATAGCTGCCTGCAGAGTGCTGCCAATCATAGCCTGTATCCCTCCGATGGCAGTTTCTGCATCTGTATTGTGACATGTCTCCATGTGGCCTGGCAGCCCTGGAAGAATAATATTGGAGACAGGCATGTGCAGCAGATTTATTTGCATGGAGATGCTGCTGCTGCCTGCTTCTATCACCCATGGAGGGGGAGAGGCCAGGGTAGGGGTAGGACAATGGTATTGTAGAGTGGTTGCACTTATTTTTCCAGTGTTGCACTGCAAAGTCTGCCTTCTTGAGGGATTCCATTTCAGATTTTGTTTGCACATTTTTATTTCTACGTTGTGGTCCCTTGTGCCGTATTTGGCAAGTGCCTGTTACGTCACATGTGTGTGACTGAAATGAAATATTCTGCTAAATTATAGTTTCTGTGTAGGGATCTATAGTTCTCTGCTGCTTCTGCCCTTTGCTCTGCCGCCTGTACAAGGGAATGAAATGGGATGTGAGGTAGGACAACAGATAGTAAATCCCCCTCTTCTCCACCTCGGAGGGAGTGCCCTCCCCACTGCGCAGGCTGAAGTTCTTTGTAATGGACAGATTAAAAAGGCAGAAGTAAAAATCTCCCTAGAACTTCCAGGCTAGGGGGAGGCACCTAAAGGATTGCTGCTCAATTTCACAGGTAGCAAGTGGTTTGGTGCCTCTCCCTAGCCAGGGAGATGTTTTTCCTTTTTCGAAGCAATACGTACAAGCCTTAGGAACTAGAGTCGACAGGCCAGGACTCACTGGGCTGTTGAAGACCCAGAGCAGCAGAGCTGCCAGTTCCTGCAGGGAGTTTGGACCAGCCCTGGTTTTTTGAACTTGCATTTCAATGCATTCTGATTGTTATAGCCCCTGCTTCTACCATTTGAAATCAACTCTGCAGGTACCATCAGGATGGGGGTTGTCAAAACCATGAATGGCCTAAATTCTCCCTCCAGGAATCAGGTACCTTGGCATCTATGAACATTTTCTATGCATACATTGTCCAACTAAAAAGATGTAATAACAATAATCCTAAGCAATCCCATTTGAATGGCAGGCACTATGTAAATTATTTTTTTTTGTTTAAAGTAAAATAGAAAAAGATAGCAGGTTAAGGCTAATAACCCAAATAGTTTTCCCAGAAGTTGGGGTCAGAGGTGGAGTCAGGGTGGAGCAGAAGCAGGGCCAATACTGTAGCAGTAAGAACTGAAATTAACTTGCACCCTGCTCATACCCCAAGACGAGAGAGAGTTCTCTCTCTAAAGAGAAACTGCGGAAATGCTGTCACTTCCAGTCAGCAAATTCACTGTAGGTTGGTGGAGTCTGGTGCCTTCCGTGAGGAGATTAGCACCGTCCATGGAAGAGATACCTTCTTTGCCTAATTGGAAATCCAAGCCTAAGGGTACCCAGAAGGTACTCCAGGGTACCCAGTAGGGATGTGCATCCAAAAACATTTCGTTGCATTCGTGATACGTATTCATCGGGGGTCATTTCCGTTGCATTCGGATGTATGGAGAATCCGATACGTCGATATGTGAATTTGTTTTCCGGTTCCCATTAAAGTCAATGGGGGAAGGATTTCAGGCCTATTTTTGGCTGCGGAATTGGGGTTTTATTATCAATTTTCATGAAACTTCTGGGGAGCAATCATCACAACAACAAAAGAGCTCCAAGGTACTTAGACTGTGGCAAAGTGGCACCAAAGTGGCATGAATAGCCTAAGGCACTGTAAAGGTGCAAAGGGGTACCAGAAGTGGCAAGAGTGCTTTAACAGAGGCACAAAGCAGCAGTGAGAATGTCAAAAACACACCACAGCTTCAAAAGAGAGCACCTATAGCAGATGCATGAACCATCGAAGGCAGCACGACAGGCAAGGCAGCAAGACAAGTGGCATTGACATCCAACAGCACAATGAAGGGGGAACATAGCAAGCAGATAGACTAGCACCAAAACACTGAGGAACCATGAGAGTGGCAAGAACACCACAAGGAGTTAAGTGAGTCATCTGGTGTACGGCAGCAAAGCAGAGTGGCAGAAAGCTGATAGGGGCAAGACAGGATGGCAGAGTGGAGGTAGCCTGGTCCCTGTGGTTTTGATAGGGGAAAGACAGGCTGGCCCAGGAGAGAGTTCCCTTTCCTTTGTGCAGGAAAGGACTCCCTAGAACGGGTTCACCCCTAGAGTGGGGTGTTTCCGTTGGCATCTAGTGAATACCGTTGGCGTCTAGTGTATACCGTTGGTGTCTAGTGAATACCGTTGGTGTCTAGTGAATTCCGTTGGCGTCTAGTGAATACCGACTATACTTACGCACTTCAGCTGATGACAAAGGAACTTGAAGAGGTCTCATAAATAAGAATACTGCTCCTCAAGTCCTAATCTGCAATATCAACCTATGTTGACTTTGTACTGTACAGTGCCTCTGTAAACAATGGGAACACAAAGGATGAACTAGAGTACAACTACCACCAGTTTTCTATAGCACTAGAAACATTAATGTAGCAACAAAGAAACAGCTTGGGAAAATGGCCCGTATTATGAAGGTCATGAACTATATCCTAGCTCCAAGCTGGACAGACAGACACAGCGTTAGAGGTCAAACACTTGAAGGAACACAAGGCCCGGACTGACAGGCAAAGCAGTCGAGGACAAAGGTCAATCCCACCTAGGGACATAAGGCCTGGATGAACAGACACAGCAATCGAAGTCAAACACTTGTAGGAACACAAAGCCCGTACTGACAGGCAAAGCAGTCGAGGACAGAGGTCAATCAAACCTACGGACACAAGGCCTGGATGAAGAGGCACAGCAATCGAGGTCAAACACTTGAAGGAACACAAGGCCTGGATGAACAGGCATAGCAATCAAGGTCAAACACTTGTAGGAACACAAGGCCTGGACTGACAGGCAAAGCAGTCGAGGACAAAGGTCAATCCCACCTAGGGACACAAGGCCTGGATGAACAGGCACAGCAATCGAGGTCAAACACTTGAAGGAACACAAGGCCTGGATGAACAGGCACAGCAATCGAGGTCAAACACTTGAAGGAACAAAAGGCCCGGACTGACAGGCAAAGCAGTCGAGGACAGAGGTCAATCAAACCTACGGACACAAGGCCTGGATGAAGAGGCACAGCAATCGAGGTCAAACTCTTGAAGGAACACAAGGCCAGGATGAACAGGCACAGCAATCGAGGTCAAACACTTGAAGGAACACAAGGCCCGACCTGACAGACAAAGCAGTGGAGGACAGAGGTCTATCCCACCTAGGGACACAAGGCCTGGATGAACAGGCACAGCAATCGAAGTCAAACACTTGTAGGAACACAAGGCCCGGACTGACAGGCAAAGCAGTCGAGGACAGAGGTCAATCAAACCTAGGGACACAAGGCCTGGATGAACAGGCACAGCAATCAAGGTCAAAAACTTGAAGGAACACAAGGCCTGGATAAACAGGCACAGCAATCGAGGTCAAACACTTGAAGGAACACAAGGCCTGGACTGACAGGCAAAGCAGTCGAGGACAGAGGTCAATCCCACCTAGGGACACAAGGCCTGGATGAACAGGCACAGCAATCGAAGTCAAACACTTGTAGGAACACAAGGCCCGGCCTGACAGGCAAAGCAGTGGAGGACAGAGGTCAATCCTACCTAGGGACACAAGGCCTGGATGAACAGGCACAGCAATGGAGGTCAAACACTTGAAGGAACACAAAGCCTGGATGAACAGGCACAGCAAACGAGGACAAACACTTGAAGGAACACAAGGCCTGGATGAACAGGCACAGCAATCGAGGTCAAACACTTGTAGGAACACAAGGCCCGGACTGACAGGCAAAGCAGTCGAGGACAGAGGTCAATCCCACCTAGGGACACAAGGCCTGGATGAACAAGCAGAGCAATGGAGGTCAAACACTTGTAGGAACACAAGTCCTGGACTGACAGGCAAAGCAGTTGAGGTCAAACACTTGTAGGAACACAAGGCCCGGACTGACAGGCAAAGCAGTCGAGGACAGAGGTCAATCCCACCTAGGGACACAAGGTCTGGATGAACAGGCACAGCAATCAAGGTCAAACACTTGAAGGAACACAAGGGCTGGATGAACAGGCACAGCAATCGAGGTCAAACACTTGAAGGAACACAAGGCCCGGACTGACAGGCAAAGCAGTCGAGGACAGAGGTCAATCCCACCTAGGGACACAAGGCCTGGATGAACAGGCACAGCAATCGAAGTCAAAAACTTGAAGGAACACAAGGCCCGGACTGACAGGCAAAGCAGTCGAGGACAGAGGTCATTCCCACCTAGGGACATAAGGCCTGGATGAACAGGCACAGCAATCGAAGTCAAACACTTGTAGGAACACAAGGCCCGGACTGACAGGCAAAGCAGTCGAGGACAGAGGTCAATCCCACCTAGGGACACAAGGCCTGGATGAACAGGCACAGCAATCGAGGTCAAACACTTGAAGGAACACAAGGCCCGGAATGACAGGCAAAGCAGTCGAGGACAGAGGTCAATCCTAACTAGGGACACAAGGCCTGGATGAACAGGCACAGCAATCAAAGTCTAACACTTGAAGGAACACAAGGCCTGGATGAACAGGCACAGCAATCGAGGTCAAACACTTCAAGGAACACAAGGCCCGGACTGACTGGCAAAACAGTCGAGGACAGAGTCAATCCCACCTAGGGACATAAGGCCTGAATGAACAGGCACAGCAATCGAAGTCAAACACTTGTAGGAACACAAGGCCCGAACTGTCAGGCAAAGCAGTCGAGCACATAGGTCAATCCCACCTAGGAAGACAAGGCCTGGATGAACTGGCACAGCAATTGAGGTCAAACACTTGAAGGAACACAAGGCCTGGATGAACAGGCACAGCAATCGAGGTCAAACATTTGTAGGAACACAAGGCCCGGACTGACAGGCAAAGCAGTTGAGGACAGAGGTCAATCCCACCTAGGGACACAAGGCCTGGATGAACTGCACAGCAATTGAGGTCAAAAACTTGAAGGAACACAAGGCCTGGATAAACAGGCACAGCAATCGAGGTCAAACACTTGAAGGAACACAAGGCCTGGATGAACAGGCACAGCAATCGAAGTCAAACACTTGTAGGAACACAAGGCCCGGACTGACAGGCAAAGCAGTGGAGGACAGAGGTCAATCCCACCTAGGGACACAAGGCCTGGATGAACAGGCACAGCAATTGAGGTCAAACACTTTAAGGAACACAAGGCCTGGATGAACAGGCACAGCAATGGAGGTGAAACACTTGTATGAATACAAGTCCCGGACTGACAGGCAAAGCAGTCGAGGTAAAACACTTGTAGGAACACAAGGCCCGGACTGACAGGCAAAGCAGTCGAGGACAGAGGTCAATCCCACCTAGGGACACAAGGCCTGGATGAACAGGCACAGCAATCGAAGTCAAACACTTGTAGGAACACAAGGCCCGGACTGACAGGCAAAGCAGTCGAGGAAAGAGGTCAATCCCACCTAGGGCACAAGGCCTGGATGAACAGGCACAGCAATCGAAGTCAAACACTTGAAGGAACACGAGGCTTGTTCCGACAGGCAAAGCAGTCGAGGACAGAGGTCAATCCCACCTAGGGACATAAGGCCTGGATGAACAGGCACAGCAATCGAGGTCAAACACTTGTAAGAACACAAGGCCCGGACTGACAGGCAAAGCAGTCGAGGTAAAACACTTGGAGGAACACAAGGCCCGGACTGACAGGCAAAGCAGTCGAGGACAGAGGTCAATCCCACCTAGGGACACAAGCCCTGGATGAACAGGCACAACAATCGAAGTCAAAACTTGAAGGAACACAAGGCCTGGATGAACAGGCACAGCAATCGAGGTCAAACACTTGAAGGAACACAAGGCCAGGATGAACAGGCACAGCAATCGAGGTCAAACACTTCAAGGAACACAAGGCCCGGAATGACAGGCAAAGCAGTCGAGGACAGAGGTCAATCCCACCTAGGGACATAAGGCCTGGATGAACAGGCACAGCAATCGAAGTCAAACACTTGTAGGAACACAAGGCCCGGACTGACAGGCAAAGCTGTCGAGGACAGAGGTCAATCCCACCTAGGGACACAAGGCCTGGATGAACAGGCACAGCAATCGAGGTCAAACACTTGAAGGAACAAAAGGCCTTGATGAACAGGCACAGCAATATAGGTCAAACACTTGTAGGAACACAAGGCCCGGAATGACAGGCAAAGCAGTCGAGGACAGAGGTCAATCCCACCTAGGGACATAAGGCCTGGATGAACAGGCACAGCAATCGAAGTCAAACACTTGTAGGAACACAAGGCCCGGACTGACAGGCAAAGCAGTCGAGGTCAAACGCTTGTAGGAACACAAGGCCCGGACTGACAGGCAAAGCAGTCGAGGACAGAGGTCAATCCCACCTAGGGACACAAGGTATGGATGAACAGGCACAGCAATCAAGGTCAAACACTTGAAGGAACACAAGGTCTGGATGAACAGGCACAGCAATCGAGGTCAAACACTTCAAGGAACACAAGGCCTGGATGAACAGGCACAGCAATCGAGGTCAAACACTTTTAGGAACACAAGGCCCGGACTGACAGGCAAAGCAGTCGAGGACAGAGGTCAATCCCACCTAGGGACACAAGGCCTGGATGAACAGGCACAGCAATGGAGGTCAAACACTTTAAGGAACACAAGGCCTGGATGAACAGGCAGAGCATTGGAGGTCAAACACTTGTAGGAACACAAGTCCTGGAGTGACAGGCAAAGCAGTCGAGGTCAAACATTTTAAGGAACACAAGGCCCGGACTGACAGGCAAAGCAGTGGAGGACAGAGGTAAATCTCACCGGGGGACACAAGGTCTGGATGAACAGGCACAGCAATCAAGGTCAAACACTTGAAGGAACACAAGGTCTGGATGAACAGGCACAGCAATCGAGGTCAAACACTTAAAGGAACACAAGGCCTGGACTAACAGGCAAAGCAGTCGAGGTAAAACACTTGTAGGAACACAAGGCCCGGACTGACAGGCAAAGCAGTCGAGGACAGAGGTCAATCCCACCTAGGGACACAAGCCCTGGATGAACAGGCACAGCAATCGAGGTCAAACACTTCAAGCAACACAAGGCCCGGAATGACAGGCAAAGCAGTCGAGGACAGAGGTCAATCCCACCTAGGGACATAAGGCCTGGATGTACAGGCACAGCAATCAAAGTGAAACACTTGTAGGAACACAAGGCCCGGACTGACAGGCAAAGCAGTCGAGGATAGAGGTCAATCCCACCTAGGGACACAAGGCCTGGATGAACAGGCACAGCAATCGAGGTCAAACACTTGAAGGAACACAAGGCCTGGATGAACAGGCACAGCAATCGAGGTCAAACACTTGTAGGAACACAAGGCCCGGAGTGACAGGCAAAGCAGTCGAGGACAGAGGTCAATCTCACCTAGGGACTCAAGGTCTGGATGAACAGGCACAGCAATCAAGGTCAAACACTTGAAGGAACACAAGGTCTGGATGAACAGGCACTGCAATCGAGGTCAAACACTTGAAGGAACACAAGGCCCGGACTGACAGGCAAAGCAGTCGAGGACAGAGGTCAATCCCACCTAGGGACACAAGGCCTGGATGAACAGGCACAGCAATCGAAGTCAAACACTTGAAGGAACACAAGGCCCGGACTGATAGGCAAAGCAGTCGAGGACAGAAGTCAATCCCACCTAGGAACATAAGGCCTGGATGAACAGGCACAGCAATCGAAGTCAAACACTTGTAGGAACACAAGGCCCGGACTGACAGGCAAAGCAGTCGAGGACAGAGGTCAATCCCACCTAGGGACACAAGGCCTGGATGAACAGGCACAGCAATCGAGGTCAAACACTTGAAGGAACACAAGACCAGGATGAACAGGCATAGCAATCGAGGTCAAACAGTTGACGGAATACAAGGCCCGGAATGACAGGCAAAGCACTCGAGGGCAGAGGTCAATCCCACCTAGGGACATAAGGCCTGGATGAACAGGCACAGCAATCGAGGTCAAACACTTGAAGGAACACAAGGCCAGGATGAACAGGCATAGCAATCGAGGTCAAACACTTGAAGGAATACAAGGCCCGGAATGACAGGCAAAGCAGTGGAGGACAGAGGTCAATCCCACCTAGGGACACAAGGCCTGGATGAACAGGCACAACAATCGAGGTCAAACACTTGAAGGAACACAAGGCCCGGACTGACAGGCAAAGCAGTCGAGGTCAATCCCACCTAGGGACATAAGGCCTGGATGAACAGGCACAGCAATCGAAGTCAAACACTTGTAGGAACACAAGGCCCGGACTGACAGGCAAAGCAGTCGGACAGAGGTCAATCCCACCTAGGGACACAAGGCCTGGATGAACAGGCACAGCAATGGAGGTCAAACACTTGAATGAGCACAAGGCCAGGATGAACAGGCACAGCAATCGAGGTCAAACACTTGAAGGAACACAAGGCCCGGAATGACAGGCAAAGCAGTCGAGGACAGAGGTCAATCCCAGCTAGGGACACAAGGCCTGGATGAACAGGCACAGCAATCGAAGTCAAACACTTGAAGGAACACAAAGCCTGGATGAACATGCACAGCAATCGAGTTCAAACACTTGAAGGAGCACAAGGCCCGGACTGACAGGCAAAGCAGTCGAGGACAGAGGTCAATCCCATCTAGGGACATAAGGCCTGGATGAACAGGCATAGCAATCGAAGTCAAACACTTGTAGGAACACAAGGCCTGGACTGACAGGCAAAGCAGTCGAGGTCAAACACTTGTAGGAACACAAGGCCCGGACTGACAGGCAAAGCAGACGAGGACAGAGGTCAATCCCACCTAGGGACACAAGGCCTGGATGAACAGGCACAGCAATGGAGGTCAAACACTTTAAGGAACAGAAGGCCTGGATGAACAGGCAGAGCATTGGAGGTCAAAGACTTGTAGGAACACAAGTCCTGGAGTGACAGGCAAAGCAGTCGAGGTCAAACACTTTAAGGAACACAAGGCCCAGACTGACAGGCAAAGCAGTCGAGGACAGAGGTAAATCTCACCGGGGGACACAAGGTCTGGATGAACAGGCACAGCAATCAAGGTCAAACACTTGAAGGAACACAAGGTCTGGATGAACAGGCAGAGCATTGGAGGTCAAAGACTTGTAGGAACACAAGTCCTGGAGTGACAGGCAAAGCAGTCGAGGTAAAACACTTGTAGGAGCACAAGGCCCGGACTGACAGGCAAAGCAGTTGAGGACAGAGGTCAATCCCACCTAGGGACACAAGCCCTGGATGAACAGGCACAGCAATCGAAGTCAAAACTTGAAGGAACACAAGGCCTGGATGAACAGGCACAGCAATCGAGGTCAAACACTTCAAGCAACACAAGGCCCGGAATGACAGGCAAAGCAGTCGAGGACAGAGGTCAATCCCACCTAGGGACATAAGGCCTGGATGAACAGGCACAGCAATCAAAGTGAAACACTTGTAGGAACACAAGGCCCTACAAGTGTAGGCAAAGCAGTCGAGGATAGAGGTCAATCCCACCTAGGGACATAAGGCCTGGATGAACAGGCACAGCAATCGAGGTCAAACACTTGAGGGAACACAAGGCCTGGATGAACAGGCACAGCAATCGAGGACAAACACTTGTAGGAACACAAGGCCCGGACTGACAGGCAAAGCAGTCGAGGACAGAGGTCAATCCCACCTAGGGACACAAGGCCTGGCTGAACAGCCACAGCAATCGAGGTCAAACACTTGTAGGAACACAAGGCCCGGACTGACAGGCAAAGCAGTCGAGGACAGAGGACAATCCCACCTAGGGACACAAGGTATGGATGAACAGGCACAGCAATCAAGGTCAAACACTTGAAGGAACACAAGGTCTGGATGAACAGGCACAGCAATCGAGGTCAAACACTTCAAGGAACACAAGGCCCGGAATGACAGGCAAAGCAGTCGAGGACAGAGGTCAATCCCACCTAGGGACATAAGGCCTGGATGAGCAGGCGCAGCAATCGAGGTCAAACACTTGAAGGAACACAAGGCCTGGATGAACAGGCACAGCAATCGAGGTCAAACACCTGTAGGAACACAAGGCCGGGAGTGACAGGCAAAGCAGTCGAGGACAGAGGTCAATCGCACCTAGGGACACAAGGCCTGGATGAACAGGCACAGCAATCGAGGTCAAACACTTGAAGGAACACAAGGCCTGGATGAACAGGCACAGCAATCGAGGTCAAACACTTGTAGGAACACAAGGCCCGGAGTGACAGGCAAAGCAGTCGAGGACAGAGGTCAATCCTACCTAGGGACACAAGGCCTGGATGAACAGGCACAGCAATCGAAGTCAAACACTTGAAGGAACACAAGGCCCGGACTGATAGGCAAAGCAGTTGAGGACAGAAGTCAATCCCACCTAGGGACATAAGGCCTGGATGAACAGGCACAGCAATCGAAGTCAAACACTTGTAGGAACACAAGGCCCGGACTGACAGGCAAAGCAGTCGAGGACAGAGGTCAATCCCACCTAGGGACACAAGGCCTGGATGAACAGGCACAGCAATCGAGGTCAAACACTTGAAGGAACACAAGGCCAGGATGAACAGGCATAGCAATCGAGGTCAAACAGTTGACGGAATACAAGGCCCGGAATGACAGGCAAAGCACTCGAGGGCAGAGGTCAATCCCACCTAGGGACATAAGGCCTGGATGAACAGGCACAGCAATCGAGGTCAAACACTTGAAGGAACACAAGGCCAGGATGAACAGGCATAGCAATCGAGGTCAAACACTTGACGGAATACAAGGCCCGGAATGACAGGCAAAGCAGTGGAGGACAGAGGTCAATCCCACCTAGGGACACAAGGCCTGGATGAACAGGCACAACAATCGAGGTCAAACACTTGAAGGAACACAAGGCCCGGACTGACAGGCAAAGCAGTCGAGGTCAATCCCACCTAGGGACATAAGGCCTGGATGAACAGGCACAGCAATCGAAGTCAAACACTTGTAGGAACACAAGGCCCGGACTGACAGGCAAAGCAGTCGGACAGAGGTCAATCCCACCTAGGGACACAAGGCCTGGATGAACAGGCACAGCAATGGAGGTCAAACACTTGAATGAGCTCAAGGCCTGGATGAACAGGCACAGCAATTGAGGTCAAACACTTGTAGGAACACAAGTCCCTGACTGACAGGCAAAGCAGTTGAGGTCAAACACTTGTAGGAACACAAGGCCCGGCCTGACAGGCAAAGCAGTCGAGGACAGAGGTCAATTCCACCTAGGGACTCAAGGCCTGGATGAACAGGCACAGCAATCGAGGTCAAACACTTGAAGGAACACAAGGCCTGGATGAACAGGCACAGCAATTGAGGTCAAACACTTGTAGGAACACAAGTCCCGGACTGACAGGCAAAGCAGTCGAGGTCAAACACTTGTAGGAACACAAGGCCCGGACTGACAGGCAAAGCAGTCGAGGACAGAGGTCAATCCCACCTAGGGACACAAGGCCTGGATGAACAGGCACAGCAATCGAGGTCAAACACTTGTAGGAACACAAGGCCAGGATGAACAGGCACAGCAATCGAGGTCAAACACTTGAAGGAACACAAGGCCCGGAATGACAGGCAAAGCAGTCGAGGACAGAGGTCAATCCCAGCTAGGGACACAAGGCCTGGATGAACAGGCACAGGAATCGAAGTCAAACACTTGAAGGAACACAAAGCCTGGATGAACATGCACAGCAATCGAGGTCAAACACTTGAAGGAGCACAAGGCCCGGACTGACAGGCAAAGCAGTCGAGGACAGAGGTCAATCCCACCTAGGGACATAAGGCCTGGATGAACAGGCATAGCAATCGAAGTCAAATACTTGTAGGAACATAAGGCCCGGAGTGACAGGCAAAGCAGTCGAGGACAGAGGTCAATCCCACCTAGGGACACAAGGCCTGGATGAACAGGGACAGCAGTCAAGGTCAAACACTTGAAGGAACACAAGGGCAGGATGAACAGGCACAGCAGTCGAGGTCAAACACTTGAAGAAATACAAGACCCGGAATGAAAGGCAAAGCACTCGAAGGCAGAGGTCAATCCCACCTAGGGACACAAGGCCTGGATGAACAGGCACAGCAATCGAAGTCAAACACTTGTAGGAAGACAAGGCCCGGCCCGACAGGCAAAGCAGTGGAGGACAGAGGTCAATCCCACCTAGGGACACAAGGCCTGGTTGAACAGACACAGCAATCGAGGTCAAACACATGAAGGAACACAAGGCCCGGACTGACAGTCAAATCAGTGGAGGACAGAGGTCAATCCCACCTAGGGATATAAGGCCTGGATGAACAGGCACAGCAATCAAAGTCAAACACTTGTAGGATCACAAGGCCCGGACTGACAGGCAAAGAAGTCGAGGACAGAGGTCAATCCCACCTAGGGACACATGGCCTGGATGAACCGGCACAGCAATCGAGGTCAAACACTTGAAGGAATACAAGGCCTGGATGAACAGGCACAGCAATCGAGGTCAAACACTTGTAGGAACACATGGCCCGAACTGACAGGCAAAGCAGTCGAGGACAGAGGTTAATCCCACCTAGGGACACAAGGCCTGGATGAACAGGCACAGCAATAGAGGTCAAACACTTGAAGGAACACAAGGCCCGGACTGACAGGCAAAGCAGTCGAGGACAGAGGTCAATCCCACCTAGGGACACAAGGTCTGGATGAACAGGCACAGCAATCAAGGTCAAACACTTGAAGGAACACAAGGCCCGGACTGATAGGCAAAGCAATGGAGGACAGAGGTCAATCCCACCTAGGGACACAAGGCCTAGATGAACAGGTACAGCAATCGAGGTTAAACACTTGAAGGAACACAAGGCCCGGACTGACAGGCAAAGCAGTCGAGGACAGAGGTCAATCCCACCTAGGGACACAAGGCCTGGATGAACAGGCACAGCAATGGAGGTCAAACACTTGTAGGAACACAAGGCCCGGACTGACAGGCAAGGCCTGGATGAACAGGCACAGCAATCGAGGTCAAACACTTGTAGGAACACAAGGCCAGGATGAACAGGCACAGCAATCGAGGTCAAACACTTGAAGGAACACAAGGCCCGGAATGACAGGCAAAGCAGTCGAGGACAGAGGTCAATCCCAGCTAGGGACACAAGGCCTGGATGAACAGGCACAGCAATCGAAGTCAAACACTTGAAGGAACACAAAGCCTGGATGAACATGCACAGCAATCGAGTTCAAACACTTGAAGGAGCACAAGGCCCGGACTGACAGGCAAAGCAGTCGAGGACAGAGGTCAATCCCATCTAGGGACATAAGGCCTGGATGAACAGGCATAGCAATCGAAGTCAAACACTTGTAGGAACACAAGGCCTGGACTGACAGGCAAAGCAGTCGAGGTCAAACACTTGTAGGAACACAAGGCCCGGACTGACAGGCAAAGCAGTCGAGGACAGAGGTCAATCCCACCTAGGGACACAAGGCCTGGATGAACAGGCACAGCAATGGAGGTCAAACACTTTAAGGAACACAAGGCCTGGATGAACTGGCAGAGCATTGGAGGTCAAAGACTTGTAGGAACACAAGTCCTGGAGTGACAGGCAAAGCAGTCGAGGTCAAACACTTTAAGGAACACAAGGCCCAGACTGACAGGCAAAGCAGTCGAGGACAGAGGTAAATCTCACCGGGGGACACAAGGTCTGGATGAACAGGCACAGCAATCAAGGTCAAACACTTGAAGGAACACAAGGTCTGGATGAACAGGCAGAGCATTGGAGGTCAAAGACTTGTAGGAACACAAGTCCTGGAGTGACAGGCAAAGCAGTCGAGGTAAAACACTTGTAGGAGCACAAGGCCCGGACTGACAGGCAAAGCAGTCGAGGACAGAGGTCAATCCCACCTAGGGACACAAGCCCTGGATGAACAGGCACAGCAATCGAAGTCAAAACTTGAAGGAACACAAGGCCTGGATGAACAGGCACAGCAATCGTGGTCAAACACTTCAAGCAACACAAGGCCCGGAATGACAGGCAAAGCAGTCGAGGACAGAGGTCAATCCCACCTAGGGACATAAGGCCTGGATGAACAGGCACAGCAATCAAAGTGAAACACTTGTAGGAACACAAGGCCCGGACTGACAGGCAAAGCAGTCGAGGATAGAGGTCAATCCCACCTAGGGACATAAGGCCTGGATGAACAGGCACAGCAATCGAGGTCAAACACTTGAAGGAACACAAGGCCTGGATGAACAGGCACAGCAATCGAGGTCAAACACTTGTAGGAACACAAGGCCCGGACTGACAGGCAAAGCAGTCGAGGACAGAGGTAAATCCCACCTAGGGACACAAGGCCTGGCTGAACAGGCACAGCAATCGAGGTCAAACACTTTAAGGAACACAAGGCCTGGATGAACAGGCACAGCAATCGAGGTCAAACACTTGTAGGAACACAAGGCCCGGACTGACAGGCAAAGCAGTCGAGGACAGAGGTCAATCCCACCTAGGGACACAAGGTATGGATGAACAGGCACAGCAATCAAGGTCAAACACTTGAAGGAACACAAGGTCTGGATGAACAGGCACAGAAATCGAGGTCAAACACCTGTAGGAACACAAGGCCGGGAGTGACAGGCAAAGCAGTCGAGGACAGAGGTCAATCGCACCTAGGGACACAAGGCCTGGATGAACAGGCACAGCAATCGAGGTCAAACACTTGAAGGAACACAAGGCCTGGATGAACAGGCACAGCAATCGAGGTCAAACACTTGTAGGAACACAAGGCCCGGAGTGACAGGCAAAGCAGTCGAGGACAGACGTCAATCCCACCTAGGGACACAAGGCCTGGATGAACAGGCACAGCAATCGAAGTCAAACACTTGAAGGAACACAAGGCCCGGACTGATAGGCAAAGCAGTTGAGGACAGAAGTCAATCCCACCTAGGGACATAAGGCCTGGATGAACAGGCACAGCAATCGAAGTCAAACACTTGTAGGAACACAAGGCCCGGACTGACAGGCAAAGCAGTCGAGGACAGAGGTCAATCCCACCTAGGGACACAAGGCCTGGATGAACAGGCACAGCAATCGAGGTCAAACACTTGAAGGAACACAAGGCCAGGATGAACAGGCATAGCAATCGAGGTCAAACAGTTGACGGAATACAAGGCCCGGAATGACAGGCAAAGCACTCGAGGGCAGAGGTCAATCCCACCTAGGGACATAAGGCCTGGATGAACAGGCACAGCAATCGAGGTCAAACACTTGAAGGAACACAAGGCCAGGATGAACAGGCATAGCAATCGAGGTCAAACACTTGACGGAATACAAGGCCCGGAATGACAGGCAAAGCAGTGGAGGACAGAGGTCAATCCCACCTAGGGACACAAGGCCTGGATGAACAGGCACAACAATCGAGGTCAAACACTTGAAGGAACACAAGGCCCGGACTGACAGGCAAAGCAGTCGAGGTCAATCCCACCTAGGGACATAAGGCCTGGATGAACAGGCACAGCAATCGAAGTCAAACACTTGTAGGAACACAAGGCCCGGACTGACAGGCAAAGCAGTCGGACAGAGGTCAATCCCACCTAGGGACACAAGGCCTGGATGAACAGGCACAGCAATGGAGGTCAAACACTTGAATGAGCACAAGGCCTGGATGAACAGGCACAGCAATTGAGGTCAAACACTTGTAGGAACACAAGTCCCTGACTGACAGGCAAAGCAGTTGAGGTCAAACACTTGTAGGAACACAAGGCCCGGCCTGACAGGCAAAGCAGTCGAGGACAGAGGTCAATTCCACCTAGGGACTCAAGGCCTGGATGAACAGGCACAGCAATCGAGGTCAAACACTTGAAGGAACACAAGGCCTGGATGAACAGGCACAGCAATTGAGGTCAAACACTTGTAGGAACACAAGTCCCGGACTGACAGGCAAAGCAGTCGAGGTCAAACACTTGTAGGAACACAAGGCCCGGACTGACAGGCAAAGCAGTCGAGGACAGAGGTCAATCCCACCTAGGGACACAAGGCCTGGATGAACAGGCACAGCAATCGAGGTCAAACACTTGTAGGAACACAAGGCCAGGATGAACAGGCACAGCAATCGAGGTCAAACACTTGAAGGAACACAAGGCCCGGAATGACAGGCAAAGCAGTCGAGGACAGAGGTCAATCCCAGCTAGGGACACAAGGCCTGGATGAACAGGCACAGCAATCGAAGTCAAACACTTGAAGGAACACAAAGCCTGGATGAACATGCACAGCAATCGAGGTCAAACACTTGAAGGAGCACAAGGCCCGGACTGACAGGCAAAGCAGTCGAGGACAGAGGTCAATCCCACCTAGGGACACAAGGCCTGGATGAACAGGCACAGCAATCGAAGTCAAACACTTGTAGGAAGACAAGGCCCGGCCCGACAGGCAAAGCAGTGGAGGACAGAGGTCAATCCCACCTAGGGACACAAGGCCTGGTTGAACAGACATAGCAATCGAGGTCAAACACATGAAGGAACACAAGGCCCGGACTGACAGTCAAATCAGTGGAGAACAGAGGTCAATCCCACCTAGGGATATAAGGCCTGGATGAACAGGCACAGCAATCAAAGTCAAACACTTGTAGGATCACAAGGCCCGGACTGACAGGCAAAGCAGTCGAGGACAGAGGTCAATCCCACCTAAGGACACATGGCCTGGATGAACCGGCACAGCAATCGAGGTCAAACACTTGAAGGAATACAAGGCCTGGATGAACAGGCACAGCAATCGAGGTCAAACACTTGTAGGAACACATGGCCCGGACTGACAGGCAAAGCAGTCGAGGACAGAGGTCAATCCCACCTAGGGACACAAGGCCTGGATGAACAGGCACAGCAATAGAGGTCAAACACTTGAAGGAACACAAGGCCCGGACTGACAGGCAAAGCAGTCGAGGACAGAGGTCAATCCCACCTAGGGACACAAGGTCTGGATGAACAGGCACAGCAATCAAGGTCAAACACTTGAAGGAACACAAGGCCTGGATGAACAGGCACAGCAATCGAGGTCAAACACTTGAAGGAACACAAGGCCCGGTCTGAAAGCAAAGCAGTCGAGGACAGAGGTCAATCCCACCTAGGGACACAAGGCCTGGAGGAACAGGCACAGCAATCGAACTCAAACACTTGTAGGAACACAAGGCCCGGACTGATAGGCAAAGCAGTGGAGGACAGAGGTCAATCCCACCTAGGGACACAAGGCCTAGATGAACAGGTACAGCAATCGAGGTTAAACACTTGAAGGAACACAAGGCCCGGACTGACAGGCAAAGCAGTCGAGGACAGAGGTCAATCCCACCTAGGGACACAAGGCCTGGATGAACAGGCACAGCAATGGAGGTCAAACACTTGTAGGAACACAAGGCCCGGACTGACAGGCAAAGCAGTGGAGGACAGAGGTCAATCCCACCTAGGGACATAAGGCCTGGATAAACAGGCACAGCAATCGAAGTCAAACACTTGTAGGCCCGGACAGACAGGCAAAGCAGTCGAGGACAGAGGTCAATCCCACCTAGGGATACAAGGCCTGGATGAACAGGCACAGCAATCGAGGTCAAACACTTGAAGGAATACAAGGCCTGGACAGTTGATGGTCAGGTACATGTGCTCCAGATAATTATCTGGAGCATAGGAGGCAATTGGAGCTGCTGCAAGGCTTTGAATTGCTTTTATTCATCTTGCCATTCACAGGGAAAATTTGGAAAACCAAACAAAGGCAGGTTTACTTTAAAAAACACTAGCATTTCCATCAACTCTGGTGCCAGCCTTGAGCAGTGAGGGCTCATGATATCTCCTGTCATTGAAAAGACATGTTCACTGGTCACACTGGTTGGTGGACATGACAGATATCGCTGAGCCTCTTTGGCTAGATGTCGCCAGACAGTGGACTTGTGTGCCTAATATGCCAGCGGATCTGTCTGTATTTTCTCTATCGGCTCTGAGAGATACCGTGTCACTGACAGCTGTGCTGCTGACTCCTGTGCTTGGGCGGGCTCAGAGTCACTCAATCCAGCTGCTTTCTCTCTCGCCCATTGTACAACTGATGAATCTTTATGGGCAACATGCCTTGGGTGTTCTGACATGGAGGAGGAGGTACTATCAGTCGCTGACACAGTGCTGCTCCTGCTTGGGCTAGCAGCACAACTCTCTGACGTGCCTGCTGTTTCCACCTCTGCTTCAAGCCTAATCTGTCTCCGCCTATGGCGCTCCTGTTCACGGACCTTTGCTAACAGCAGCTCCTTCACAAATGACAGACAATTGGACTGTAGGGCGAGTTTACCTTTCACACGGGGATCACAGACAGAGGCGAGCATGTATGTGCGGTCGTCTGTTAAAGGCCTTAATCTGTCTTTCACCTGCTGCTGCAAAACGTCCAGACACTGCAGCACCTTAGCAGTAATTCCCTCTTCCTGTTTAAAGGCCTCCAAATGTTCATGCAGGAAATTAACTATAGGGATGATGTCAGCCAAGGTGGCACTTCTGGAACTCAGCTTGTCCGTGACATCCTTGAAGGGCTGCAGGATTTTTACCAGCTGACTCATGACTAACCAATCATGATGCCCTAGGGGATTCTGCACACCTATCTCCATTGTACCAGAAAGTTCATGAAGGGGTGTCTGCATCTCCAGTAACCTCTCCAGCATCATAAAGGTGGAATTCCACCGGGTGGCAATGACTTGAATGAAATGCTTGTGAGGCATATCCAAATCAGTCTGCTTTTGTCGGAGAACCTGCCCCGCCTTGACACTTCTGTGGAAGTGTGCTGCTATGTTCCTGCACTTCTGTATTAACCTATGCAGGTATTCATTCTCTTTGTCATTGGACTCCAAGTCCAGAGCTGACTTCACTACCAGGTGTAGAGTGTGTGCAAAACATCGGATGTTCTTAAACCGCCCATCGGTTATTGCCTTAACCATGTTTGCACCATTGTCTGTGACAAAGAACCCTGCTTGTATTTTCCTGTCTTGCTGGTGTAGTTGCCAGCCCTCCAGCATCTGTCTGATGCATGCTAAAATATTGGCTGCGGTATGGGCCTGGTCCGTCAGGTGGGTGTGCAGTAAAGCCCACCTCCACCCTGATACTTCTTCAGTAATAGAGCTGCTGGTTGCCCCTGCCTCAGCCATGTCCCACCAGTGTGCTGTCAGAGAGGGGTAAGAGTGTGCAGCATTCATGGCGGTCCAGATATCACAAGTGAAATGCACTCTTCCGTCTGCCTTAGCTAGCAGTGCTTGCATGTGACTGCGACACAGCTTGTACAGGCTGGGGATAACCTTTCTACTAAATGTGGTTCTGCACGGGATTTTGTAATTTGGAAGTACGACCTTCAAAAAACGCTTGAAACCCACATTCTGCACTAGCTGCAAGGGCTGGTCATCAAGGGCAATCATTTCCCCAATGGTCCTGGTTACAACTTTTGAGGCTGCCTGCCTCCTATCCCGGGATAGCGATACCGCACTCCACCCCATTTCCTCCATGGTGGATTGTCGCTTCCGCCACATGTCAGGGGGTTGCTGGCCTGCCGCCTGACTGCTAGAAGGGGATAAGGGCGTGGGCTGACTCTGCTGCTTTCCTACCACTGTACACTGGTTGGAAGGGGCCCCCCGACTGGAACTGCCAGCATCCCCAGATGGCAGTAATCTTGTTGGGTGTTGCCTCTTCATATGATGCGTCATGCCAAAATTAGACAGATGTCCCATTTGCTTGCCTCTGCTAATATCCCTGGCACAGTAATTACACTGAGCATAACGCGGGTCTTCCGTCACTTTAAAGTGTTTCCAGATCGGAGATGTCTTTCGTGATCCTCCCCTCTCTAACACCTTGGGGGTGGATGCTGGCACTGGAGTTGAGTTAGTGGGTGTACCCTGAGAAGCAATGCCAGAGGGGGCATCAGTCACCCTCTGTGCCTGTACTGACTGCTCTTCCTCCTCATTATCACTGTCATCTCTCCCCTGCTGCACATTTGTGGAGGCTAAGACAGGACTAACTGATTCTACGGAAGATTCGTCAGCTATTACTACTTCCGTTTCTGATGAGAATCCCACACAAGAAGATTCTTCATCTGAATCAGAAGAAAACAGTGACTGCGCTACCTTATCAACACTAAGTGTTAGTCGAGACTTTATGGATTATGGATTTAATGTGACTGAGTAGTAATAGTAATAGTAATAGTAGTAATACTGCCCACTGTCAGGGTGCCTGGCTGTGCACTAATGTGTGTGGCGTGCACACAGAAGCTGCTTGCTTGTAAGCACAAAAGAGGCAGACTCCCTGGGCACTTGCCTGCACAGACCCAACCAAATACTTAGGATCAATCTGTTTAAACTACCCACTGCCCACCGTCACGGTGCCTGGCTGTGCACTAATGTGTGTGGCGTTCACACAGAAGCTGCTTGCTTGTAAGCACAAAAGAGGCAGACTCCCTGGGCACTTGACTGCACAGACCCAACCAAATACTTTGAATGTCTGTTTAAACTACCCACTGCCCACTGTCACGGTGCCTGACTGTGCACTAATGTGTGTGGCGTTCACACAGAAGCTGCTTGCTTGTAAGCACAAAAGGGGCAGACTCCCTGGGCAGTTGACTGCACAGACCCAACCAAATACTTAGGATCAGTCTGTTTAAACTACCCACTGCCCACTGTCACGGTGCCTGGCTGTGCACTACTGTGTGTGGCGGGCACACAGAAGCTGCTTGCTTGTAAGCAAAAAAGAGGCAGTCTCCCTGGGCACTTGACTGCACAGACCCAACCAAATACTTAGGATCAGTCTGTTTAAACTACCCACTGCCCACTGTCACGGTGCCTGGCTGTGCACTAATGTGTGTGGCGTGCACACAGAAGGTGCTTGCTTGTAAGCACACTCCCTGGGCACTTGACTGCACAGACCCAACCAAATACTGTACTTTGGATCAGTCTGTTTAAACTACCCACTGCCCACTGTCACGGTGCCTGGCTGTGCACTAATGTGTGTGGCGTGCACACAGAAGCTGCTTGCTTGTAAGCAGAAAAGAGGCAGACTCCCTGGGCACTTGACTGCACAGACCCAGCCTGTTAAACTGCCCAGTGAAGCCCAGTGCACTGAGAGACTAAGTAATTGGAATTAAAAAAAATCTGTTTAAAAAAGCATGTATTTTTGTCACTCCAGAGAAATGGATGAAATTGAAAATTATTTATCTCTCCAAGCCAGCCCAATACCCTAAATGGTGGTCAGTGCTAGCTGACCTAGCACAGCTTCTCTTCTCAGTCAGAGATGACCAAAATAAACAGCTTGAAAGAAACAGGACTAGCTGTAGCTGACCCTGGCACTGCAGCAAAACAAAGACTAATTTTCTTTCCTTTAGTTCAGCCTCCTTTCTCTTCCACCCAGCCCACCTCCCCACAGCATCGCTGGAAATAAGTGCGTGGCTCCTCATGCTGACATTTATATAGTGCTGGCTCATCAGTAAAATCGACAGAGAGCACTGAATGACAGCGCTATTGGCTGCATTCAGTGCAGCTCAGAAAATGTCAGCGTGGATACGCTGCATTTCACTATCCATGCCGACCTGTCCGACCCTTTCCTGTGAGTCACTGTGACTCACAGGAAAGGGTCAGACAGGTTGGCATGGTTACCGCATGGGCGCTGCCATTTTGTGCAAATCGTAGATAGTAAGTAGCTAATGGGGGCGAAGAAAAGCGCGCGCCGCTGGGCGCACCGAATTAAACAGGAAATACGTTAAATACGTGGGGAGTCGCGATGCATTTCGCCTCCCCATGTAGTTAACGGATAGGACAAAATACTTTGCGGATCGCCAATACGTCGAAAACGGATGCACACCCCTAGTACCCAGGGTACCCAGAAGGTAATCCAGCAGAAGGTACCCAGAAAAATGTTTCTGGGTACCTTCTGCTGTCCATTTCCTCAACTTGTTCTCCTTTTTATAAAGCAGGTGTGGCAAAATCCCTGCTCAGCCAATCTTTTATTCCCCAAACTCTTAGTGTCACATTTTTGTGGGATTTAGATAAAGGAAATTGCAAAGGAGCAGAACCTAAATGTAATACTGCTGTGGAGATGTAGATATTAAATAAGGCAGGTATGTTTGCCCATGCTGCATGGACTGTAAATGATTTCCACAGTTCCCAGGTTCTGAGAGAGCCTGTGGGAAGCTGCATTAGTTACTCCTGGGGGAATTCTGCACACAAAAATTTAAAATTCTGCATATCTTATAGTGGTCAAAATAATTTAAAATGTAATGCAGAAAAATGATTACGCAAACAAGCAGAGTTTTAAATATTTTGAGCAGAATTCCCCTAAAAGTACACTGTAAGCATGTCCCTTCTGACTCTCTCCTTACTCCCTTTCACTCTGCCCTCACAGGCCCCAATCCCTTGCTCTCCACTATCTCTCCCATTCCCCTTTACATTTAACCCCTTCCACTCTATCTCAATCCCCAGCCCTCCACCCCCAGAGTTTGACCCCTCTCTCATACAGCCCCTCAGACAGATTCCCTCTCTCTCTCTCTCTTACACACACACACACACACACACACACACAGTCCCTCTGTCCCTCTCACACAAACATACTCTCTCATACAGGCTCCCTCTGTTTCATTCACATACACATACACATGCTCCTTCCCTCTCCCACAAACACACCCTCCCTGTCTTGTACACCTACTCACCCATCCTCATGCAGGCTATCACGCCCTGCACATAGGATCCCCCTCTTGCACACAAACATGCACCCGCCCTCACACATGCATACACACATACACACATACCCAATCCCTAACTCTCACACAAATAGGCTCCTAATCTCTCACTCACATACAGACTCCTTCACATAGGCTCCCTCCCTTTCTGGCGTGCACACACACTCACCCTCCGGCACAGTACCACCCTTACAGGCTTTCTTGCCTTTCTTGCTTCTCCTATCTTGTTTGGCCATGAGCAAGATGGGTTCTACCTGTGGCCCGTGTTAAGCGCCATGCCATTTTTTATGACATTTATGGCCAGGGAGACAAGAACACTTAGATTTTGGTAGAAAGCATAATCTTTTTATTGTTCAGTTTAAGTATTCTTGGGAGATGCTGATGCCATGTCTCTGACAAACAGACCACCAACATCTCTTCATATACAAGAAGTGATCCTTCTTTTATAGATAAAATTCAATATTGTACAAGGGTGGAAGATTCTAGAGTGTGTGACTGCCTTAGAGAATAATTTAAATTGGTTGTCATGTCAGCAGCATGATAAGATCATACCTAGCTATCCATGAGTATTTCTCCAAGGTGGGGCCCATTTACCATCACTCTATGGATAGTCTTTTGTTCTGTTAGAATCTTGCTGGTCAGGGTAATTAACGTTGTGTTTATAGAAACTCCTGAGAAAGAGTGCTTCTATTGTGACAAGATAGCCTGAAGGTCACTCCATTGTCTTCTCCTTTTATGACCCTATAATTAGGCATCATAGGAGGAGCCAGCTTGACTGCCTGTTCATATATCCTAAGAATTCTGCAAGTCATTCTCAATAAGTCACTTAGAGTTCATACAGCTAAGGCAGGCTAAGAAAACTGAGGATTCTGGGTCATTTTCGTTTCTCCATGTTGGTTTTCTGTTCAGGCACACTCATCACCCAGCAGCCTCACTCTTCTTCTGCCACAAGCAGTGGTGGCCTCACTCTTCTTCTGCTGTGAGTGGGATGGGCTCTACTCATGCCCTGGTGGTCTCACTTTTCTTCTGCCACATGCAAGATGAGCTATGCTTGTGGCTTGGCAGCCCTCCTGTTCTAATGCCGTGAGAAGGGGTGGGCTTTGCTTGTGGCCACCAACTTCCCTGTGCTTCTGCCAGGAGCAGAATGGGCTTCATTCACAGCCTGAAAGCCTTTCAACAAATTCTGTGCAGATGGGGGAATTCTGAGGGAATTCTGTGCTACTACTCCGCAGTAGCACAGAATTCCTCCAGGAGTAATTAGTGACTATGACCTTGTACTTTTGTTATGGTATTAATGGTGTCAAATAGTGGCAATGTTGTTCAGTCCTGCATGAGGTTAACTTGTATTGCTTAATTGAATTCTAATTAAGAACATAAGAACATGCCATACTGGGTCAGAACAAGAGTCCATCAAGCCCAGCATCCTTTTTCCAACAGTGGCCAATCCAGGCCATAAGAACCTGGCAAGTACCCGAAAATGAAGTCTATCCCATGCTACTTCATAACCCGATCCCGAAATAGTCCTGCCTACCCCATCAAAGTTCAGCATCAGTCATTCAGTTACTCTACATCTGGAGGTTCTGTAGATTGTTGTAACTATGGAGTAGGGGGCGATACTTTTAAAAACTTTGTATGTTACATTTTTAGCCATGCAAATACTCAATGGATTCTTTAGTTATCATAGATCACTTGTCAAACCCAAGATCCATTTGAGTAGTTTTACTAGATTACATATAAGCATGATGTATGCATGCCATATTTAACAGCTAAGACAGCTTTCTGCTATCTATAAAATCTAGCCCGCTTACAACATCAAAAACAATGGATAAATATATCATTTTGGAGGATATTTTTCAAAGCAATTTTGCACATCGAGCCTGGTTTCATGCACACAAATGGCTGTACTTAAATTGGCCCTTGGCAGAGTGCTTGCAAAATGTCCGTGCATAACCTAAGCTTCATACATACTTCTGTGTGCTCTGAGGAGCGAGGAGGGAGCGACATGTCTATATTTTAATTTGAATAAGTATGAACTCTGAAGTGGAAGAGTCTGAAGAAAATGGATAACTTTACACAAGTGAAGATGTGCTGATACTGGGCCGATTACATGAGCATTTTCAAAGTGTTAGAAATCAGATTGCAGGAGTTAGCAATCTGTTAGAAATTGGATTGCAGGAGTTAGCAATCTGATGTTGTTTGGAATAGTTGTGGGTGGATCCACACCCCCGGGGGAAGATCCCGAGAGGGACCACTGGACAGGCTCAGAGTTTGGAGACAGACACACACTAGTTATTTATTTATTTATTTAACAGCTTTTTTTATACCGACATTATTTATTTATTTATTTAACACTTTTCTATACCGACCTTCATGTTAATGACCATATCAGATCGGTTTACATCGAACAGGGTAAAACTGAAACAAAAATAAACATATGAACGGAGGCGGCAAAGTTACATTCAACAAGGAGGGTGAACTTGGAGGCTTAATCAGCTGGAAAGAGAGGCCTAGGATGGCATAAAACTAGTAATATAATACAATAAGGTGAGCGGGCTACCGCTTAATGAACTTTGTGTTACGAGCGCGCGCGGGCGCGGTCGTCGTAAGCGGGTGGTGGTGAGCCCTTGGGCCACGGCAGGACTCAAGGAGGAGCCCCAAGCCACACCGTGGGAGGTGAGCTGAGCAGGCATGGTGAGCCAGGCAGGCGGACCTGCATGCCCATGGTAGCCAACACGGGGAAGTTGACTAATGAACGGTCCTCCGACTGTTCCTGGCCCTTTCGGACCCACCGCAGGGAACGGCAATGGGCAGCAGGCCGGACAGAGGCGAGGGCAGACAGAGTCCTTAAACAGAAGACATCAGACGGGGCAGAAGCAGGCTGAAGCAAGACAGAGACATCAGGACAAGGGCTGAAGCGAGACACAGGGAGGATCCAGGCGAGCAGGAACTCCGATGCTGGGATACTCACATCCGAAGCCCCTTCGGCTGGCAGAAGCTCAAGAGCCCGTGGGACGAATCCCTCCTGTTGGCCACTCCAGGGCCCAACAGGACAGAAGGCTCAGGAACCAGACGAGGACGTAGGTCAAGGCAGAGACAGGAAGACATCCGGGCAAGGGCTGAAGCAGATACTGTAGACAAGGCTGGACGGAAACATTGCACTGTCCATCAGGGCGCCCTACTCAGCCCACCCGTGGGACTGAGTCGCGGACCACCCTTTCCCAGACGCGCCCTACACAGCCCAGGAAGGCTGGTCGCGGACCACGCTGAGAAGGAGGGTGCGGGGAAGACCCAGGCGAACAGGAACTCCGATGCTGGGATACTCACATCCGAAGTCCTTACGGCTGGCAGGAACAGGAGCATACATCTAGGCAGGGACACAGGACAGGAACCCATCAAGGCATAGGCGAAACCGGGGGACCTGGATTAGCAAAGTTACAGACGACTGTAGAGCCCGATCCGGAGGCCCGGTGCAAATGAACAGACAGTCCTTAAATACTGGAGGTAGAAGGCAACTCCCTGGGAAGAGCTTGCCAGGACCGCCCACCGCTGGTCCTATAACTAGGGTAGAGAGCTGCGGGCCAGCCCCTAGGGAAGGGCGTCGCCCAACAGGAAGTCCAAACGCTGAGGCATGCAAGCCACAGGCACAGCTAGGCCTCTCAGGCCCTGGAGCAAGTCCCGGATGGAACACAGGCGAGGCCCTGGCTTCAAGGCGGCCTCTGGAGGAAGGTAAGAGACCTCCAATAGCGCAGCAGCAGGGGGGATCGCAACACTTTGAGGTACAAGGTTCCATCGTTCATGAAGGGAATTAGGTCATCTAGTGTGTATCCGGGGGATCTGAGAAGGCTTGGCAGAAAAGCCATGTCTTAAGTTTTTTCCTAAATGTTGGGAGGCATGGTTCCAGCCTGAGGTCTGAAGGGATGTTATTCCAAATAGTTGGTCCTGCTGTCGAGAACGCTCGGTCTTTGGTCGAGGTGAGGTGCGTGGCTTTAGTTGGAGGAGCTTGCAGAGTTTCTTTGTGGATTTCTCTAATCGGTCTGTTGGAGGTGTGGAGTTTGAGGGGGATTTCGAGGTCAAGTTGAAGTTGATTGTGGATGGATTTGTGGATTAAGGTGAGTGATTTGTGTAAGATTCTGAAGTTAACTGGTAACCAGTGTAGGTTTCTGAGGATAGGTGAAATGTGTTCTCCATGGTTGGTGTTAGTCAAAATTCTGGCTGCGGCATTCTGGATCATCTGTAGTGGCTTGGTGGTAGAGATGGGTAGACCTAGGAGGAGAGCGCTGAGGTAGTCTATTTTGGCAAATATCAAGGATTGGAGAACTGTCCTGAAGTCGTGGAAGAATAGGAGGGGTTTGAGTCTTTTTAGAACCTGGAGTCTGTAGAAGCAATCTTTAGTTGTGATGTTGATCATTTTCTTTAGGTTTAGGCGATTGTCGAGAATTACCCCCAGATCTCTTACATGCGTATGGGTGAGATGGGAGTTGTGGAGGGACTGTGGGAGGGAGTTATCCTGGTTGGAGGAGATGAGGAGGAGTTCAGTCTTCGTAGTATTAAGGACCAGGTTTAGACTGTTGAGAAGGCTAGTGATGGATTGTAGGCAGTTATTCCAGTGAGTGAGAGCTTTTGAGATGGATTCTGTTATAGGAATCAGAATCTGCACATCGTCTGCGTAGAGGTAGTGTATTAGTTTCAGATCTGTTAGCAGTTGGCAGAAGGGGAGGAGGTAGATGTTGAAGAGGGTGGGAGATAAAGAGGATCCTTGTGGTACACCAAGTGAGGAAATTGTAGAAGGTGATTCTTTATTATTCATTTTGACTTTAAAGCTTCTGTTGCTGAGGAAAGACTTGAACCAGCTGTGGACTGATCCGGATATACCAATGTCTGATAGGCGATTCAGGAGGATGGAGTGGTTGACGGTGTCGAATGCCGCCGAGATGTCTAGCAGGACTAGTAGAAAGGAGTGGCCTTTGTCTAATCCCATAATAATGTGGTCTGTTAGAGAGATGAGGAGGGATTCCGTGTTGCGTGATTTGCGAAAGCCATATTGCGATGGATATAGGATGTTGTGATCTTCTAAATAATCTGAGAGCTGGGTGTTTACCACTTTCTCCGTTAGTTTAGCTAAGAATGGGAGATTAGAGATGGGGCGGAAATTGGCTAATTCTCTAGGGTCTAAGTTGTGTTTCTTAAGGAGGGGTTTAAGGGAAGCAGTTTTAAGTTTGTCTGGATAGATCCCTTGAGTTAGCAGGCAGTTTATAATGTTGGTCAGTGGTCCAGAGATCGTGTTTGGAATAAAAAGCAGGAGTTTGGAAGGGATATTGTCTGCTGAGTGGCACATCATATTGGTTTACATCTGAACAAAAAGGTGGAAAATACAAAAAACAAGGAGGGGAAGGGGAGCAACAAAAGTAACAAGTTGCAACAAAGGTGCTGCAGCTAGAAGGAGGCTCTATATGTGAGCCTGAAAAATTGAAACGAAAGGGTTAAAGATATTTACATATTTACATAGTTCTTTTATTAAACAGTATATTGAACCACCAGAGGTGGCAGTAGTTAGTTGGAATGCCCGGCTGGACTGCAGTCCCTCAGATACTGGAACAGCGATCCCAGGAGGCTGAGCTGGAGAGAACTGAAATATAGTGAGTAGGCAGGGTATGCAAAGTTCATGTACCAAACCAGATGGTAACACTCACATACTGTCTCACAGAAGCCCAGGAGTTGGAAGGTGTAGGCCCTCGAGGAGCGAGTACCTGTTCCAGGGAAAGCTCTGAGAGAGCGATGGTAACTCACTGAAGTAGTTAGGCAGTGAAGACTTCCAGGCAGAAGGGAATTCAGCAACAAGCTGGGAACATAGGCCCTCAAGGAGCGAGTACCGGTTCCAGACTGACCTGAAAAACAAGAAGAGAGTGAGGTCCCCGCGTGCCTTTTACTTTAGAGTAAAAAAAAAGTGAAGATACTCTCAAGTATGCTTCGTCCCCCTCTGGGATCCTACTGAGTTCCAATTGGGGCAGTTCTATAATGAGGCAGGGCGAGGTGGCCACTTCAGGCAGCAGAATTTTGAGGCGGCAAAAAATTCCCCTCTCAGGATGCCGCTGTGGTCTCTGCCCGTGTAATAACATTTGCGCTGTGGTGGGGGCTTCCTGACCGCAGGGAGGGTGCAGATGCGGCAGATTTTTTTTTTACTTCCGGGTTGCCCACACTGCTGAATATCAGCTGCAGGCGCAATAAGCTAAAGACTGATCACACGCATAGGGCGCTGGCGCCAATAACCTAAAGAAAATGCGCGGCCAAGAGCACCCACCTAGGAGAGGGAAGGTGGGTAGCAGGGTTGGGGCTAGCAGTACTCTGAGGTAGATATTTCTATTTAAGGGTACATGCTGCCATCTGTTTTTGAATATGAAGGGGTGTGTTTCAGTTGGTTTCAAGGGGTGAGGTGTCTATATAAAAAAAATATACCAGAAGCACAAGCGAGGCATACTTTATTATACATAGATGTCGCTGTATTACAGATTCCTGGGAACTCGATCTGTCACCTTGCTTCTCTACAATTAGTTGCAGGATTATGGCTAATGTTCCCATTAAAGTAGTATCTCTTATCGTGCGGGGTATTGGCTCCCCAGTTAAGAGAAGCCATGTTCTTGGCTGTCTCAGAAAGAAAGGAACGCAGATTGCTCTGCTCCAGGAGATGCATCTCACTGCCGCACAGCACGCTAAGTTGGTGTGTGACTGGGTGGGAAGGGCTGAGTTTTCCCCCCATACAGTGATGCACTGCCTGCCATTTCTTTTGGAATTCTGACCCTTCCTTTCCTCCTTCTGTAGCAGTTCCAATCACCGAAAGGAACTCTCTGCCCCCCATGACCCTCTCGATGATTTGACCTGTGCTTTGCCTTTGGAGTGGGGGGCGGGGTTGCCGACTGTCCAGACATTTTCTGGATTGTATAGATTTTTGGGGTACTGTCCTGAAAAAAGGAAGAGGGTTAAAATGTTCGGAAATATCCTGATTTTTAGTCCTCATGCTGCAGGTGGGAAGAAGTAAATGATGTGAAAACGTGCTCAGCTATATGATGCTGGTTGAATCCCATTGTGGGCAAGAGCCTCTAGATTTTACTTTTTGAGCACTATTTTATCTGATATTTATTACCTTAATATTGGTGAGTTTCCTTGGTTTATATATTATTTTTCATTAGTTCCAAATTTCCTTAACATTACAATATTTTTCTTTTATTGTTTGGTTTAGCAGTTCCACTGCATGGTACAATAGGTCGATACTAGTGACTAGCAACTATTCTTGCTGCTACCAATAGGTGGTTAATTAAAATGAATAACATTCTTTTTAGATTGAAAAGGACCATGTCCTTCTAAAGAACCCAACAATAACATTACTGATGGCTTTAAGATTTCAAGTAGAAAAAGCACCACCCAGGATCAAATAAATACTTTCTTGTCCATTTACAATCCCAGACTATTATGGTGCTCAGCAAGAAGAGAACTGAGTGACCTTCTTTCTTTATATTCATTTAGTGTAGGTCCTAATTTTTAAGTTACTTCTTCCATCTCATAAAGAGGTAGCTTTTGAAAAGATGCATGTGCAAAAAAAAGAGCCAGTCCACACGTAAAATGGCACCTGCATGAGTATATGCTATTTTAAAAATGGCAACACACGTGCATATATCAGGGACCATGAGCAAAACTGCATGTAAAAAAAGGGGCAGGCCAAGGGCGTTCTGGGGAAGGGCCAGCATGGAAGCATGTAATTTGCTATTTTAAAACCTACCAAAATGATGTGCGTAAGTCTTTTGCTTACATATATTTACTTCTGCTCAATATCAGGTATAAGTGATCATAAACATTGTAAAAGTGAAAAATGAGAGGGTAGAGGATCTGGTTGCAATGAGAGGACTTCAGGCTGAACCGCAAGGAGAGTCTTCACAAGCTGTAGAAGGATTGGGTGAACTGGTAGACTAATTGGTAAAACTGGTTATTTCATTGCAGTGCGCATGTTATGAAATATCCTGACTTATGCATGTAAAAGCCGACTTGCAGGGAAAAAATGTCAAATTAACGTGATTAAAATCTACATGCATATCCTTGTAAAACTGGAAGTAAACTATGCAGTGATATGAATTGTGCACACTTATCTGACTAATTTACAACTTATTCGGCTACGTATTGCCTTTCTCGCTACCTAAACGGACATATTTGAACTTATTCGGATAAGTGGTGGCACATATCTGACTATATTCCAGTTGATTCGGTTAAGAAGCGGCAGGCCTACATTTATTTATTTAAAACTTTTTTTATACCGGTATTCGTGGGTACATCATATCGGTTTACATGTAACTGAGAGAAAGTGCAAAAAACAGGGAAGGAGAGAGAGGAGCAGAGGGAAAGGTAGAGAGCAAAGTACAGGGGTGAAAGGACAGGTAGAATAACTAAAGGAAAACAATAACTTGCATGATACACAAGTATAGGATGGAACAGAATTTTGCATTTATACAAAACATAACTATATACAAAATAAAATGCAAGAGAAGCATAATTTACTGATTGTGTGAGGATACACGTGAGACTATTCAATGAATATTAACATAGGGCAGACAGGGGATGCTTTAGGTCGTGTAAGCTAGAGCTGATTAAAAGAGTCCTATTCAGGGTATGTGTTACGGCTATGGCTGCTGTGCAACTGCCTCACCACCAGGGGTCCCTCTAGAGCTGGTTCTCCTGACGGGCCCAGTCCATCTCCCTTGTTCACTCTATGTTCAGGACTTCCCTTTATATCCCTGCCTGGCAGTTCCCTCAGTGCTTCGGCATCGAGCTCGCCTGGGCTCCCTGCTCGCTGTGCGTGTGGTCTTGGACCTTGCTTTGCTTTGCTTTGCTTTGCCTTGCCTTGCGCTGTATGTGGCCTTCGGGCCTTCTACTCTGCTCTGCCTTGCGCTGTGTGTGGCCTTCGGGCCTTCTATCCTGCTTTGCCTTGCCGTGGGTGTGTGTGTGGCCTTCGGGCTCTCTGCCTTGCCATGCTTGTGGCCTTCAGGCTCTCTGCCTTGCCGTGTGTGTGTGTGTGTGGCCTTCAGGCTCTCTGTCTTACTACTAGGTGCCCTGACCCAGCCTGGACTCTGACACTGTTGCCTGCCACCTGTCTTGACCCAGCCTGGATTCTGACACAGTTGCCTGCTGCCTGCCTTGACCCGGCCTGGACCCTGACACTGTTGCCTGCTGCCTGCCTTGACCTAGCCTGGACCCTGACACTGTTGCCTGCCACCTGCCTTGACCCAGCCTGGACCCTGACACTGTTGCTTGCCGCCTGCCCTGACCCAGCCTGGACTCTGACACTGTTGCCTGCCTTGACCCAGCCTGGATTTTGACACTACTTCCAGCCATCCCTATCTCTCTCCACCTGGAGCCACCCTTCTGGGTGGTGTTCACAACACCAGAACACAGCCCGAGCGTAACAGAATGCCGAAGCCATCAATTTCCAGGGGAAGAGATAGGTCTTTGTGCTAAACCGGTGAGTCAACTTTTTTTCCCACTATTACAAAATGCCTCAGCCTTCAAGATTTTATATCTGTGCTCGTTGCCAGATCTTAAATTATCCATCTTACCAGAACTGTTTAGCTTGTCAGCTTTCTGACCAGGAATACTGGGTTTGCAGCAGTTGTCTGAAAAGAAATGTTTCAGTCTACCAGCAATGTTTAAATTGTTCTGCTCCTAGACCAGGAAGGTGGACTTGCCCTTGCATTCCGTGCCTTTTGCCTCCAGGCAAACCCTGCCCCTGCTGCACAACTAACGGGCCATCTGTTTCCCTAGATACATCTGCCAGTTCTTTTACACCAGGTCCAGCTACTGGCTCAACTAAGAATGTTTTTACCAATGGCAGTTTGCAAACAGAGAATTCCAGCACATCATTTCACAAAGCTTATAACCAAAAAGCAAGTCATATTTCAGAAAAACCTAAAACTCACCTGATAAAGAAAACTTCCTTGACTTCCACGCTAGAGTCTCAGAAGCAGAGGGAACTAATTAAGCGTAATAGAACTCTGCTTCCCACAGCTGCTCATCAGTCACGACTAACAAGCACCTTCCCAAGACGTTCTAAAACTGCCTGTGTCTTCGCTAATCTGCAAGTCCACACTAGAGAACCAGGAAACCATGATCTGGAGTTTAAGAATCAGTCCTCATTTACCATATCCTCTACTGCCCTGTCTTCACCCCCCTTTCACACCAACATAACTACTCCCATGACTGGTGAACAACGCACAACTGACTTCAGTGCCCTGCCACCTCTAAATGTCAAACTACCTCAAGAGGAGCCTGCTGCCTTATTGCCCCGAGAGGTGTCTGAGCCTGCTGCTTTGTTGCCCCCGGAGGGGCTTGAGCCTGCCGTACTGGTCTTGCTGTCCCTGGAGGGATCCAAACCGGTCCTGCTGCCATCCCTGGAGGGGTCTGAACCGGTCCTGCTGCTGCCCCCGGAGGGGTCCGAACCGGTCCTGCTGCTGCCACCCCTGGAGGGGTCCGTACCGGTCCTTCTGCTGCCGCCCCTGGAGGGGTCCGTACCGGCCCAGCTGCTGCCACCCCTGGAGGGGTCCGTACCGGACCTGCTGCTGCCGCCCTTGGAGGGGTCCGTACCGGTCCAGCTGCCGCCCCTGGAGGGGCCCGAACCAGTCCAGCTGCTGCCCCTGGAGGGGTCCGGACCGGTCCTGCTGCCGCCCCTGGAGAGGTCCGGACCGGCCCTGCTGTCGTCCCAGGAGGGGTTAGCACCTGCCCTGTCGCCTCGAGGAGTCTAACCCTGCCGCCTTGCCCCAGGAGGGGTTATGGACTATTTTGCTGCCCCAGGTGGGGTTTGTGTCTGCCTTATCACCCCAGAAGGGGTTATGGACTGCTTTGCTGCCTCAGGAAGGAGTTGAACCTGCCGCCTTGTCCCAGGAGGGGTCTGACTTCATTATTGAGTGCCCCCTGCAAAGATGGGACCCAGGAGGAGGGGGAGGCCTTGAGGCGGGGGTACTGTTACGGCTATGGCTGCTGTGCAACCGCCTCACCACCAGGGATCCCTCTAGAGCTGGCTCTCATGACGGGCCCAGTCCATCTCCCTTGTTCACTCTATGTTCAGGACTTCCCTTTATATCCCTGCCTGGCAGTTACCTCAGTGCTTCAGCATCGAGCTCGCCTGGGCTCCCTGCTCTAGCCTTCTTTGCTTGATGTGCGTGTGGTCTTGGACCTTACTTTTCCTTGCCTTGCGCTGTGTGTGGCCTTCGGGCCTTCTATCCTGCTTTGCCTTGCCCTGCTGTGTGTGTGTGTGTGGCTTTCGGGCTCTCTGCCTTGCCGTGCGTGTGTGTGTGTAGCCTTCAGGCTCTCTGTCTTACTACTAGGTGCCCTGACCCAGCCTGGATTCTGACACTGTTGCCTGCCACCTGCCCTGACTCAGCCTGGACTCTGACACTGTTGCCTGTCACCTGCCCTGACCCAGCCTGGACTCTGACACTGTTGCCTGCCGCCTGCCTTGACCCAGCCTGGACCCTGACACTGTTGCTTGCCGCCTGCCCTGACCCAGCCTGGACTCTGACACTGTTGCCTGCCTTGACTCAGCCTGGATTTTGACACTACTTCCAGCCATCCCTATCTCTCTCCACCTGGAGCCACCCTTCTGGGTGGTGTTCACAACACCAGAACACAGCCCGAGCGTAACAGTATGCTTGTTTAAAGAGCCATGTCTTAAGTTTTTTTTTTAAATTTTTGTGTAGATGACTCTAGTCAGACGTCAGGGAGCATGGTATTCCAAAGAGCTGGGCCAGCAACTTACCCTAGCGCTTTTCACTCGGCATTTAGCAAATAAATCTCAACTTGCACAGTTCATGGTTTTTAGATATGCGAGTATATGTGTGCGCATATGTACTCATATTTTACAACCTGCGCACATCATTTGTGCACAGGTTATAAAATACAATAGTAAATTACTATGTGCCCAAATACACTTGTATATGGGCGCATGCAAGCAGTTTTGAAATTTATCATCATAGCATCTAAACAATATCTGGCTAGACGTAAAACGTCAGTGAGTCGCTTGCCACTAATACATAATACATTTTAAGCAATTGCTCTGACAGCTTAATATAAATAGTTATGATTTGCTCATAATTTCATCCATGAACAGCCCTATAACAACTTATAACATTCCCAGAGACAAACTCCTCAACAGTAGATAGTGTTATAGAATTTAAAGTTTAAAGGAAATGAGCATTGGTAACTGTTAGGAACCAGCTCCCGTGGAGGGAGGAGTTATCAATCTGTTATGGATCTGCTCCCGAGGAGGGAGGAGTTAACAATCTGTTATGAAACGGCTCCTGTAGAGGGAGGAATTAACAATCTGTACGAATTGACTCCTGTGGTAGGAGGAGTTAGCAATCTGTTATGCTCAGCTCCTGTAGGGGGAGTAATTAACAAACTGTTAAGGTATAGACTGTGGAGTAGCAATCTGTTATGAATCTGTAGCTGAAGACTCCTGATGGGAAGGAGTAGCAATCTGTTACCAGCGGAGTGCTTGGAGAGGGTACCCAGCTTGTAGAGGAATGTAGATAGGTGGATCCTTGGGCCGATGGCAGATAACTGCACCCCCAGGAGGATATCCTGAGAGGGACCACCGGCTAGGCTTGGGTATGGAGACAGACACAGATAGTTCTTTTATTAGACAGGTTAGTAGAACCACCAGAGTTGGCAGTAGTGAGCTGATATGCCCGGCAGGGCTGAAGTCCCTCAGGTACTGGGACAACGATCCCAGGGTTGCTGAGCTGTAGAGAAACTATAAATAGTGAGTAGACAGGGTATGCTGTGTTCATAGCCAGAACTGGATGACAAAACTCACATAAGTTCTTAAGGAAGCTCAGTAGCTGGAAAGGATTAGGCTCTCGAGGAGCGAGTACCTGGTTCCAGGGAAAGTTCTGACAGAGCTATGGTAACTCACAAATGTCTGTATCTGCGATAGCTTCCAGGCAGTAGAGAATCTTCAGAGTGTTCAGGAACATAGGCCCTCTTGGAGCGAGTACCGGTTCCTATCTGCAACCTGAAATAAAGAAAAGAGAGCGAAGCCCCAGAGGAGCGGGTGCCCCTGGTAAGTCCGAGGAGGCAGAGGGGCGTAGAGAGACAAGCGAGTCCAAATCAATCCCCGCTATCAATCCTTGCTAACTCGATTTGTTAGCGAATACTGAGACCTTTTATATTGGAAGCGGATGACGTCATACCATGGGAACGCCCCCGAGGTTCGCGCCCTTGCTGGTACATCATTCGGAGTGCGCGCACCCTACGTCATCAGGCAACATGGTGGATCCGCAGCGTCATGCCAGTCCAGGGACACCGGATGGGAGACAGCAAGAAAACGCCGCGGCAGCTACCCGTCCATCAGACCCAGAGGGAGTTGCCCCAGAGGTAAAGCGGGCGGAGTGAGGGTGTCGAGCAGCGACGGTCGCAACAGTAACTACTCGCTGAATTATATTGCAGTTTCTGCTGGAAATTTGAGAGAAATTGGAGGGGGGTGGCAGCAGAAATCCAAGAGTTTGTTTTTATTTTTAGAATATTGTTGTTTAAAAGTATATTTTCTTTAATCACTCTCCCTCTCCTTTCTCCTTCTCTCAATCTAGTTTATAATTCTACTGTATGTTATTGTACTTTTTGAGGGCAATTTTCAAAGCCTGGGTAAATTCCGATCTGACCATGCAAATCGGCCCTCCAATGCCTGCCTAAAAGCAGGGATGGGTTTCACCAGCACAAATAGCCAGGTTGAAAAGTAGCAATCCAAAAGATATAGTTAGATTGGGGAAGGAAAACAGCAAGCATACTTGGCATTTTCAAAAGTGCATGCTCTATTTTATCCCTGCTCCACCACCTGCACAAATAACAGGTGCAAAGTGCACAGGTGCTTTTAGAGTACATACTTTACACTTACTTTTTAAAGAGAAACTACGCAGCTAGTTCCTGTTTGAAGATTAGCTAACTTATAAGGTGATTTTTCAAAGGGATTCTGTGCATTAAAATAGCATATAGGTGTGTAAGAAGCATGTATGCACATATATGCTATTTTATAAATGGAAAGAGTATGTGCGTATTTTCAGTTTTGTGTGTAGATTTTACCATGGTAGGGAAGGGGGGTTCTAGGGTGGAGTTCAGAAGTATGCACAGCAGTTGCTATTTTGTAAGAGAATATGGAGGTAATTTTCAAAGGAATTATGAGCGTAAATGTAATTACTATTTTAGCAATTTTCAAAAGCCGTTTACTCAAGTAAAGTGTACTTATGTCATTAAATCTTATGGACAATTCAAATGCATATATTGTAGCAATTTTTAAAACCCCATTTACTTAAGTAAAATCCAGTGTTACTTGAGTAAATGCTTTTTTAAAATCATGCTTAAGGAAGCTCAGTAGCTGGAAAGGGTTAGGCCCTCGAGGAGCGAGTACCTGGTTCCAGGGAAAGCTTTGACAGAGCTATGGTAACTCACAAATGTCTGTATCTGCGATAGCTTCCAGGCAGTAGGGATTATGCGGTAAGGGACGTTTCACACGTTAAATGTCCCTTTTTGCGTGCGATACCAAAATGGGGGCGGAGTCGGGGCAGAGTCGGCCCTGGAAGAGGAGGAGTCGGGGCGTCACCGGGACCGACTCTGCACCAACGCCACGGACAGCAAAAAGGTAAGTGCCTTTTCGTGTCAGCTTTCGCTCCCAATAGCTTCACCTCCTATGGTGGCGCTATTGGGTACGAAACCAGCAGCGATCGCACTGTGATGGTGCGATTGCTGCCGGCTAGCACAGGCCCTCCCCCCGTTTCGGCCCCCCGCCACTCATCTTCTAAAGCATCGCAGGCCTGCGATACTTTAGAAAATGAGGCCCTAAGTCAGCTGGAGAAGGACTGGGTAAACTGGTGTTCCAAGTAAACAGGCAAGTATTTTCAAAACATACTTAATAAAATACCTGCCTCTACATGTAATTCTGGGGGTTTATTTGTACAATGTCACAATTATTTATTTCACACTTAAGAACATAAGAAAATGCCATACTGGGTCAGACCAAGGGTCCATCAAACCCAGCATCCTGTTTCCAATAGTGGCCAATCCAGGCCATAAGAACCTGGCAAGTACCCAAAAACTAAGTCTATTCCATGTTACCATTGCTAATGGCAGTGGCTATTCTCTAAATGAACTTAATAGCAGGTAATGGACATCTCCTCCAAGAACTTATCCAATCCTTTTTTAAACACAGCTATACTAACTGCACTAACCACATCCTCTGGCAACAAATTTCAGAGTTTAATTGTGCGTTGAGTAAAAAACAACTTTCTCCAATTAGTTTCAAATTTGCCCCATGCTAACTTCATGGAGTGCCCCCTAGTCTTTCTATTATCCGAAAGAGTAAATAACCGATTCACATCTACCCGTTCTAGACCTCTCATAATTTTAAACATCTCTATCATATCCACTCTCAGTTGTCTCTTCTCCAAGCTGAAAAGTCCTAACCTCTTTAGTCTTTCCTCATAGGGGAGCTGTTCCATTCCCCTTATCATTTTGGTAGCCCTTCTCTGTACCTTCTCCATCGCAATTATATCTTTTTTGAGATGCGGCGACCAGAATTGTACACAGTATTCAATGGAGCGATACAGAGGCATTATGACATTTTCCGTTTTATTCACCATTCCCTTTCTAATAATTCCCAACATTCTGTTTGCTTTTTTGACTGCCGCAGCACACTGAATCGACGATTTCAATGTATTATCCACTATGATGCCAAGATCTCTTTCTTGGGTTGTAGCAGCTAATATGGAACCCAACATTGTGTAATTATAGCATGGGTTATTTTTCCCTATATGCATCACCTTGCACTTATCCACATTAAATTTCATCTGCCATTTGGATGCCGAATTTTCCAGTCTCACAAGGTCTTCCAGCAATTTATCACAATCTGCTTGTGATTTAATTACTCTGAACAATTTTGTGTCATCTGCAAATTTGATTATCTCACTCGTCGTATTTCTTTCCAGATCATTTATAAATATATTGAAAAGTAAGGGTCCCAATACAGATCCCTGAGGCACTCCACTGTCCACTCCCTTCCACTGAGAAAATTGTCCATTTAATCCTACTCTCTGTTTCCTGTCTTTTAGCCAGTTTGCAATCCAGGAAAGGACATCGCCACCTATCCCATGACTTTTTACTTTTCCTAGAAGCCTCTCATGAGGAACTTTGTCAAACGCCTTCTGAAAATCCAAGTATACTATATCTACCGGTTCACCTTTATCCACATGTTTATTAACTCCTTCAAAAAAGTGAAGCAGATTTGTGAGGCAAGACTTGCCTTGGGTAAAGCCATGCTGACTTTGTTCCATTAAACCATGTCTTTCTATATGTTCTGTGATTTTGATGTTTAGAACACTTTCCACTATTTTTCCTGGCACTGAAGTCAGGCTAACCGGTCTGTAGTTTCCCGGATCGCCCCTGGAGCCCTTTTTAAATATTGGGGTTACATTTGCTATCCTCCAGTCTTCAGGTACAATGGATTATTTTAATGATAGGTTACAAATTTTTACTAATAGGTCTGAAATTTCATTTTTTAGTTCCTTCAGAACTCTGGGGTGTATACCATCCGGTCCAGGTGATTTACTACTCTTCAGTTTGTCAATCAGGCCTACCACATCTTCTAGGTTCATCGTGATTTGATTCAGTCCATCTGAATCATTACCCATGAAAACCTTCTCCATTACGGGTACCTCCCCAACATTCTCTTCAGTAAACACTGAAGCAAAGAAATCATTTAATCTTTCCGCGACGGCCTTATCTTCTCTAAGTGCCCCTTTAACCCCTCGATCATCTAACGGTCCAACTGACTCCCTCACAGGCTTTCTGCTTCGGATATATTTAAAAAAGTTTTTACTGTGAGTTTTTGCCTCTACAGCCAACTTCTTTTCAAATTCTCTCTTAGCCTGTCTTATCAATATCTTACATTTAACTTGCCAACGGTTATGCATTATCCTATTTTCTTCTGTTGGTTCCTTCTTCCAATTTTTGAATGAAGATCTTTTGGCTAAAATAGCTTCTTTCACCTCCCCTTTTAACCATGCCGGTAATCGTTTTGCCTTCTTTCCACCTTTCTTAATGTGTGGAATACATCTAGACTGTGCTTCTAGAATGGTATTTTTTAACAATGACCATGCCTCTTGGACATTTTTTACTTTTGTAGCTGCTCCTTTTAGTTTTTTTCTAACAATTTTTCTCATTTTATCAAAGTTTCCCTTTTGAAAGTTTAGCACGAGAGCCTTGGATTTGCACACTGTTCCTCTTCCAGTCATTAAATCAAATTTGATCATATTATGATCACTATTGCCAAGCAGCCCCACCACCGTTACCTCTCTCACCAAGTCCTGTGCTCCACTGAGAATTAGATCTAAAATTGCTCGTTTATTTATAAAATGGGTAGAGAAAGTATGTGTTTTCTTGCATTGGAAACATAGGCACATACTGAAACATATGTATGCACTTTCAGAGCAGAAATATGTGATGTTTCATAATTTGTGCAGCTCCCGCTGCATAGTTTATAAAATACCAGCATTAATCACTGCACGTCCACTTGTGTGTGCAAAGTCAGGCACCTTAAGTATTGCATAAGTAAAGTATTCGTGAAGTTTGCAATTATGTGGCCTATTTAAAAATTATTTTTCAAACAATTCCTACGGCTAACGGGCCGACTTTGTGAGGTGAAAAAGAACTGTTTTAAGCTGATTGTGGTGACTATTGAAGGCATACGAAAAATCGGCATTTGAGGACTGTGAGAGATTTGTTGAATTTAAATGGTGGACATTTTTGAGAAAAATATGAGACGACTTAACTTCGGAGAAATGGTGCCCAGAAAGTAGTGGTGGTGGACATGAATGAGTATTTAACAGCGGTGGATTGATATCTGCACAAGTTGGAGAAGTCAGCTTAGAGATGAGTTTGCAGTGATAATTATCACCTGAGGAAGCTTAAATGCAAAACAAGGGACCTTGTAGGGTGATTCATCTACATATTGAAGATCTGAGGGGAGAACTCAATTGAAGAAGGGTGTTTAATCTACATATTGAAGATTTTAGTGGTAAACTCACCTAAAGAGGTAGAGTTGGGAGTGGAGAATTGGGTGACCTACCCGTATATATGTAGACCTGAGGGGAGAATCTACTTGAAAAAGTGGTATGTAGATTGGTAAAATTAGTAAGTGATAAAATATAGTGATAAATAATAAAACTGACTCTCCTAAAGAAATATTATTGGGAAAAGTGGGGATTATTTTATGTGGGGGGTTGAGTGAATGTGATGAATGAGTGGGGTATGTTTTAATAGTTGTATTTGGGTAACACTGGTATGTCCCATTGGTAAATGTATGGTGAAAATTTATTGGATGTGATGTTAATGACACATGTAAAATGTATATTTGTATAATGATGTAATTTGAATAAAGTTATTTGATATATACTGTTTGTATATGATCTATTTCTGGAGAAATATGTGATGTTCTGAAAATTGTTTTGTATAAAATAATAATGATGATGTGAGGGTCCCTGTTGTTTGAAAAAAATTGTGTATTGGGGGGCTCAATACCTCTGTGTATTTAATGACTATTTAAAAATTAACCATCCTCTCTTTTTATTACTTTTCAATTGCAGGCTGGAGAGCACTGGTGATAAATGTGTCCATCTGGAGGCCTGCCACTGGACCAGAGTAAAAGGTGGTTGGCTATGGATCTGGCCTCAATGCTGGTAAAAAAAAAATCCAAACCAATTTCAGTCTGATTAGGGTAAGATCTTTTTTATTAGGGCAGAAGTTGAAAGCCCTCCCAATCCATGCATATTCATAATTTATTCTAAAAAAAAACCCCCAACAACCCATCAACAAAGCAAAATGTGCACTGAACTTTCCAATGTGAATGCTAAAGACTGGGGTCAGTAAAAAACATTCTTCTCTCGTAGCATTCGTAAATCCACTGATTGGTTCTCTCTCTCTTCTCATTCCTGATAGTCAAGCAGAAAGATGTCAGACAATTCTTCTCTGGGGCGTGAAATAACCATAGCAATATCATGAAATATTTCTCACATGCATATTTCATGACGATAAATAATCATGAAATGTACATGAAATATTCATGGGCTGAATTTTCCAGGAAAATTGTATTATTTAGGGAGGATCATTTTTATACTGCACCATAGCTGAATTACAAATCAAGCTGCTCCTGGGGTTGGCATGATTGTTAGGCATAATTATATTGTGAATCAACACACTGAAAGTACAGGCAATATTAAATAGACAGATATAGGCACCATGTCAGTAAACAGAATTTGCATTAGGAAATAAAGAATGTGGATTATATGTAAAGTAATAGAAAAGTCCCTGTTGTGGATAAATGATGCAGCAAAGATTTATTTAAACAAAATATGCACACCATAATGCGGTCATTCTATGGGAATGTCTTAGAAATCACAAGCTGGATTTTATTTGCAGAAGGTATGGTAGCTAACCTTTCATTTTTCGTTGTTCTATTACATGATCTTTTATTTTGGGGCTAATTTACGAAGGATTTTCTCCCACTCTCTGTCTATAAGGAAAAATTTTAGTAAATCAGGCTCCATGTCTTACAGTCAGTATTAGCTGACAGACAGGGCCAGATGTATAAAAAGATTCCCCCCTAATTGTCTCTGAGAATAATGGTTTTTATATCACAGACCACAGGCCACAATGTAGTAAGGTATGCTAGGCTATGAGTACATGTCAGGGCACTGTTCTAGGTATATTTTTGCACACAGAATTGTATTCCCAGTGAGGCAAGAGAGTTTTATGTACAAAAAATGTGAGCATAACCCTGAGTAAAAGATGTATACAAAGATCAGTGCTCCGCCCTGCAAATGCCATTAGCTATTACTTCTCAATGCAGAGAGGCGAGCAGTCTTTACTAATGTTTTCATAACACTAGAAATTTAACTCCTGGTCAGAAACGGAGTAAAGATTTGGGGGCTAATGGTTAGTCTCTAGAGCTGAATTTGGAGTTCTTGGTATCTGGGCCTGTGCTCAGCATTTCTGCATATTAAACATGACGGGTGCTTTGGGGTAGATTTTACAAATTTACGCACAAGCGTACTTTTGTTCACGCACCAGTCGCGAACAAGAGTATGCGGGATTTTAATAGATACGTGCATAGCCATGCGTATCTGTTAAAATCCGGGATCGGAGCGGCCTCGGAGGGAACTTTATTTCTGCCTCCACCCCCCCCCCCCAGCCCTATCTAACCCCCCCCTACCTTTATTCCAGAAGTTACGCCTGCTTGAGGTAGGCGTAACTCTCGCACGCGGGCTGGCTGCCGGCGCGCCATATTTCGGTCTGGGGGCTGGTCTGGAGGCCACGGCCATGCCCCCCGGAACACCCCCGGGCCGGAACCATCCCCGCAGCCCCACCCCCAGAACGCTCCCGGGTGATGCACCGCCGCGACACACACCCGACATGCCCCCCCCAGGAAAGCCCCGGGACTTACGTGCGTCCCGGGGCTTGCGTGCGCAGGGGGGTTTGGGGTAGCTTTTCGGGGGTTACGTGTGTAACCTACACGCGTAACCCTTTGAAAATCTACCCCTTTGTGCGCACAGCTCTTAGGAGCACAACTTATGCTCCTAACTTTTAAGAGTCCAGCTTTTATGAGCAGAACTCATGTTGTGCTCTTAACTTAGGAGCTCAGCTTTTAAGTGCAGAACTCGTGTATTCTGCACACAATGTACATAAACCATGATTTATGCTCCTAAATCATGTTTTCTGTACATTATCCATGACTTATATGGGCAAAACAGTGTGTGCATAAACCATGTTCTGTGCACATAAATCATGTTTTATAAGTATAAATCATGGTTTGTGTACATTGGATGTGATATAGTATAACACAGTAAAGAATGAGATGGTTGCATTTGTTTGCTGTCACAAAGCTGCAAAACAGTAAGAACTGGAAATCCTGGTAAAAGTGCCTGGGGAGTCTATAGGCTAAGAAGAAAACCCGTAACGGGAATTTAAAAAATGCAACTGCAACTTATTGGCTGCTAAATAAAGAAAACAATAAAAAAATACAGTGAAAATGATTAATTCATACCATCCCTGTCTCTTATTGATTCCAACTGATACTTAGTAGAATTAAGAGACCAAAGGCATTTAGCATGTCTTGTACAAAAAATAAAAAAAACACTGCCAGTCTGAGTTTGTAGAAATATTTTAAAAAACCCAATGTTCTACAAAATAACATTTATTTCTCAGATTCAGAGGCAATACCAGCGGAACAGCAGGGAGAGAATTATGAATGAATTTTCAAAGGAGGTAGGCATGTGAAATTAGCATATACATTCTAGTTATTTTTACTAGCATGTACATGCTGTTTTATACATACCTGCACAAAAAGGGGACAATCTAGGGGTATTTGAGGTGGGGCTAAGAAGTACACACATAAGTTGAAATTTTATAAGAGACTTAATGCAAGTACATTTGGCAAGTTATTCATGTAATTTGACACCTGCTAATTATCTTGTACAATTGATATCAGCATCGTCTGTTGTCTGCTATTGGTTGGGTGGAATTCAGGGTGAAGAACTAGGAGAGTTTTGATGACCTGGAGAAGTATAGGGTGAACTGGTGGTGGTATTGCAAACTGGTGATTTCAATTATTGTAAATTGCCTCTCTCCCTCCCCCAGTGAATATATTGTAAATTGCCTGTAATTACTTGTAAAGTCTCCCTTTCACCCTGTTTCCACCCCCTCTACCCAATTTTATGATGCTGTAAATACTTCCCCCTCATTTACCCTTCCACTATCCTATTTATCGTTGTCATCCCATTTGAACGGTTTCTTGTTTTATACCCTATTTTTTGAACGGTTCTTGTTATATCCTATTTTATCTTTGACTGTTCCTCTGTGAAGCTTGTTGCTACGTTGAGTTACCTGTAAACCGAGATGATGTTCCCAACGTATCTTGGTATATAAAATGCTTAAAATAAATAAATAAATAAATAAAATTATGCACGCATGTTTTAAAATGTACCAACTTTCCCTTATAAATCAGAGTTTTAAACAAATTATATTTTTCACACAGAAAATATATGTGCATATGTTTATAAAACAGGTATGAGAAGTACATGCTGTGTATTCACATGTAAATAAACATACGTGCATATTTTGGGGGGAGACATGCACATATTTTATAATCTGTGCATACCGGATATGCATAGATTATAAAATAATTTAGTATTTATTTATATAAGAATCATATATTCTGCAACTTCCAGGACAAAGTTTGCCCAGTGCAGATCACAAATAAAAGCATTCATAAAATACAATCAAAATAAATACAATTAAAATTCACAAATTACAGTAAAACATAACCACATAACAAAACATCTTAATGACACAATTCTTAAAACAAGCAACAACTGGGTCACTACTTAAATGCCTCCTAATAAAACAATGCTTTAAGATGTTTTCTAAAAGCTTTTATATCTAGGTCTTCCCTAAACTGTAGAAGCTCTTTAAACAGGCATACCCCAACTCCTCCCAATCCTAGTCATTGTCATGTCTCGAAATTACTCAGCTCCCGCTCAGCCTACACACCCCCTCCTCAACCTCCCCTTCGCCATCCCAACTCCCCCTGCTCCCTTACCTTCCCAGCTCCCCCCTTCTCCCTTACCATTCTAACTCCCTCACCTTCCCAGCTCCCTGCTGCCTCTCCCCTACCCCTCCCCTCTCTTCCTACAAACAGCCTTTCCTTGAAAGAGCCATTGCCTTAACGTTCTCCTATACCCCTACCCCTACCCCCTCCTCTCCTTTCCCCTCCTCGCTCCCCCTCTCCCCTTCTCCCTGCCCCTGCATTTAATATTAATATTGTAAATAAGTTCATATGTTAAGTTCTTAAGTGTACATGCATCCTTAACATCCTGATGCATACCTATTCCTAACATGGAGAATCTTCATCCAGTTCGTTTTACAAAGTTGTATCCCTGCTCGTTGACGCTCTCTATCCTTGTTCCTAGTTCATTGTAATATCGTTGACTCTCTCTATCCTCGTTCATTGTAATTTCCTTTCTCAGTTAATTGTGAACCGACATGATGTGTCCTATGAATGCCGGTATATAAAAATTGTTAAATAAATAAATAAATAAATAAATTTCACAAGGTTGGGGGCAGCACAGGAGAATGATCTATCATGGGTCTATGTAAATATAGTAGATCTCCACACGGCCATATATACGTGACTATGGGGCCATATAAACTAAGGGGGTCATTTATCAAAGGTTTATCACGTGTGATAGAATGCAAATTAGGGGGAGGGAAGGAGTTGGCGGTGTCTTCGCTGCCGGCGATAATGTTACTAACATTATCGTTGGCAGTAGCACGCCGAATAGCACCACCTTTCACGGTGGCGCTATTCAGTGTGAAAGCCAGCAGCTGGCGCACCGCCGTGGTGCAAAGGTTGCGGGCTTTCTCAGGCCTGACCCCCCCCCTTTGCCCCCCATCCCCCGTTTTCACAGGATTCATTCTGCGAAGAATGATGAATCCTGGTCTAAGTTCTTAGAGTTGTTACAGCAAAGTAGAAGAAGGGCAGGGAAAGAAATGGGATTGACATGTCAACAGTTGCTGCAGTGGTTGAGTGAGAGTTGGAAACAGCTTATAGGTCAAGTCTCTTTCAGTTTGAATCAGTTTCTCCTGCTTTTTTCAAGCCAAGATGCAATCTCCTAGCCATGCTCTAGTGATAGATCATTTTTTTAAATGTATTTATTTTTCTTTTTTATAAACACGGTGATCACCTTAAGTTTACTGATTGTTGGTGACTGGTCCAATCCCCGTTCAGAACTAATAGGGGGATTCATCATTCCACGATGCTTACAGCGGAACAATGAGCCATGGAGGAAAAAGGGGAGGGGCAATAGTGTGCATCCAGCCGCATTGTGGTGTTATTTCCAGTGCTACTGCTGGCAATAATGCTTAAAACATTATTGCCTGCAGCAGTACCGGAAAAAAATTTCCCTAACCCTGCCCTAACCCCTCATTTAAATTTTACCACCACGCATGCGGTAAGGCATTATCATGTACGATAATGCTCTAACGCACACGATAACCCCACATCACATTTTGATACATGGCCCTGACCCGCCCCCGAAACGCCGCGTCATTCGGTCCCGCCCCTGACACGCCCCCTTCGAAAAACCCCGGGACCTACGCGCGTCCCGGGGCTCTGCGCACGCTGGCGGCCTATGGAAAATAGGCGCGCCAGCGCGCAAGGCCCTGCTCACGTAAATCCGGGCAGATTTACGCGAGCAGGGCTTTTAAAATCCGCCCGCCAGTGGGAGGAGGTAAGAGCTTTTCTTTTGGTTGGGGTACAGGTTAAATTTTTTTGGGGGTAGGGCTGGTTTAGAGGTGTGGGGGTTGGTGTAACACTTTTTTTATAAGAAGCAGAAGAAGTTAGGGGAGTGGAGGAGCAGCCTAGTGGTTATGGCAGTGGACTATAAACCAGGCAAGCCAGGGCTCAAATCCTACTAGTGCATTTTTTGACCTTAGACAAATAACTTCACCCTCCATTGCCTACAAACTTAGGGCCTCATTTACTAAGTATTATTCCCACAGATACAGAATAGTAGAAAAACCATAGTAAATCAGGCCCTTAGAGGTCAATTTTTAAAGCCCGATGTGCGCTTTCATTAGAAAATACATGAATAAGTTGGGCTTGCATGTGCCGAGCGGATTTTAAAAGCTGCTCGGATAAGCACGTATCTCCAGCAGTGCACACATAACCAAAGCTTTCAAAACAGGGCTGGGTGGGGATGTGTGCATAAATACTTATGTGCCCTGCCATACGCTGTGGTCCTCTGCTGCATAACTTTACTTCTGCTAAGGATGATGTGCAAGATAAAAATTAAAGAAAACGAGGCAGATCTGCAGGGTTTTAAGGGTTGGGGGCTAATTAGGGGGAGTAAAGGCTATTAAACTAGGGGGCTTTCGAGGACCTCTCTCAACTGGGTGAACTGGTGATGAACTGGGAAAACTGGCAATGGCATCAGCTTGCACTCCTTTTAAAATCCCGATTTATGTGGTAGAAGCGGGATTTGTACACACAGATCCACGCCCACTTAAAATTCAGACTATGCTCTAGGTGAGGGCCCGGCCTCGAGCCAAGGCGTAGACCTGATGCATTCTTTTTAAAAAAATGCAATGAATAAGATTCATTTAATTCAGGGGAGCCCAAATTAAACAAATTGCTCTTATTTGACATATATTGCACATTTGTTTAAAACGAATGCACATCCCTAAATTAAGTAGCATCACTTAGCCGAATAAGTCTAAAGAAAAGCTACTTAGCCGGGTAAATCTTAAAATACTATTTATCCAGCAAAGTCAGATAGTCTTATATGTTAGCTTTTAGATTTATCCGGCTAAGTAGCTTTTTTGTTTTAGACATATCCAACTATCTTATGTAGCTGGATAAGTCCAAAAAGGACTACTTAAATGGCCAAGTATCACTTGTGGCAGGCTAAGAAGCACCTGCAACTACCAGTATTTAGCTGGATAAATTGAGATTTATTTATTTATTTATTTATTTATTTATTTATGGCTTTTCTATACCAACGTTCGTTTGCACATCACATCGGTTTACTTTGAAACAAGTGGAAAAGAAATTACATTAATTTAGCAGGATAAGAGTGCACAAATGATATATCCGTGTATTTGTACTTCAGATTTTAAAGAGATATGCGAGTAGATTTTGCACTATTTATTTAGACGCGTTTACCCCCCACCCCCCCGTAAGTTGGCTGATGCAATAAAGTGCGCCCAGCCTAGTGCACAGGTTTATATGTAGTTGGATGTGTGTTTTGGACATGCTAGACCATCACCTGGTGCAATAAAGAGATTAGTGCATCCAAAATACGCGCCCAAACAAATACATAACATAGCGCCCATCACATGTACATTCCATGTAGATGAGGCTATTAGCTATTACCCCCAATGCAGAAAATCACTGGGCACCCAATGCACACTTTTTAATGTGGCAAATTTAACTCCAGCCCTAGAGGTGGTGTAAACTCAATCTGCAAGTCAAAAGTTCACGAGAAATTAAAAAATAGGGTTCTCTGTAGTTTCTTGTACTTAGTATCATTGTAAAGCTTAAATTAATTGCTTGTGTTGTTGAAAAATGACTGTATATTGGCTTGATTTAAAAAAAAAAAAAAATTCTTCTGGATGCATAATTTAGATGCATCCAGAAGATGCGTCTTCAGCAACCTCAGCAAAATTGGCCAGAAGAAACAGGATAAAATTGGCACCCATTGTAATTATGGGCGCCTGATTCATTTGAGCGCTAGCGATGCACAATTCTCCCCTAGCACGTCCTTTTTTTTCTGCAGCCCCTCATTTAAATACTTAGGGCCTCATTTTCCAAAGAGTTACCGCGCGCGATACGGCTGTACCGCCTGCGCTAAATTCACGAACCGCGATAACAAGCATATATCGCGGTTCGCGAATGCAAATATGGAATAATGTATTCAGGGGGCGGAGTTGGGGCGGGGCAAATGTAAAGTAGGCAGGAGGTACCGCGTGGCGCGAAACCCGCGGCGGTGTTAGCGCGGCTCCTAACGCGGCCAATAACTACAACCCTTTCAAATGCGATACAGTCTATCGCGGCGCACAGCGCGCAGCGCGCTACTAGCGAGTTGAACGAAAATTTGCCAAACCAATCCCCATAGACCTACAAATGTAGAGCTGGCCAATAAAAAGGCCTGTTCTTAGTAGGTGAATCTGCTCCACACATCCACAGTGTATGGGGCAGGTGCACGCCATGGCTGACCAGGCCCAACGCAGACGCAGACGCCAGGATGTTGGTCGACGTCGCCATCGTTACAGGCATAGGATCCATCTGCCACGAACCACATTGCTGGGAACGCCAGAGGATGTAGTCATCAGCAGATATCGCCTCAGCACTCGTGCCATCATGGAACTATATGGAGACATACGAGGTGCCCTTGAGGCCCGAACCCGAAGGAGCCGTGCCATCCCCGGCCTGACCAAACTCTTGGCCGCCCTGCATTTCACAGCAAGTGGCTCCTTCCAATCCACGGTAGCTGTTGTGGGTGGCATGTCACAGAGCACCTTTTCCCGGTGTCTGCACCAGGTCATTGCAGCTGTTATGGACCGCATGCCTCGCTACATAGCATTCCCACGCAACAGACAGGACCTGATGGACCTCAAGCGTGGTTTCTATGCCGTTGCCCACTTTCCGAATGTCATTGGAGCTATTGACTGCACCCATGTGGCCATCGTTCCACCCCGTGAGACGGAGGCAGCCTACCGCAACAGGAAGCAGTTCCACTCCCTCAACGTGCAAGTGGTGTGTGATGCTGGAATGCGGATCCTCTCGGTGATGTCCAGATTCCCGGGGTCAGCGCACGATGCCTTCGTACTCAGGCAATCAGCTCTGTATCGCAAATTCGAAGATGGCCTGTATGGCGATGGTTGGCTTGTAGGTAAGATCCACGTTAACATACATATAACATTTTTGCAAGGGTCATCTCTGTAATGGCACACAAAGGTGATGTAGACGCCTGTTGTGATGGAGTCACAGGTCCCCATCACAACAGACCTGAGTGGGACATTGTGTTACTGAAAGTGGCGTAATGGCTCAGGCACCCAACTATGTACCATTGGCTGCCAAGCACAAACTATGCAGTACGCCCTGTATGTGGCATGGCTTGCTCACCTCACCGCACAGGTGGACAGCCGACACATATTGGGTGGAGCCATGGCTACTGGCAGTGTGCAAGATGAATTGAGACCTGTCATGTGAGAGCAGCTCACATCCACAGGTGTTAGTGTGCCCCTGACGTTCCTGAGACCTTGCATGAACATCTCTACTCAGTTGTGCACATTGAGGGGCAGCCAGTTGACACCATGTATGTTGTTGGGTAGGCATACCGACAGAGAAGGTGTACCTGAGCACATATGTCAGTACACAATGACTGGAGTGCATACTGCATATGATTTCAACACAGGGACGTCAGGACAGTGGTGTAATGCACCAACCGCATACACAGAGCTGACATACATCTCACTGTTTAGGGGCCCTTCACGTGCTATAACGCCTAATAGCCACACACACCAGCTGTGTGCCAAAGCAATCCTGACACCACACACATAAGGTGTAGGGAAACAGGAATGGGCTGCCTCGTGCCATCCGGTTCAACTGCATGTATTGAGCACATACATCCATGGGACAGAAACATAAGTATGTGTAATCTGTTCCCTATGTCATTGCTACAGGAGACGCAGCCTATGGATGCAGGCCCTGGCTGATGACCCCGATCCCCCAGCCTGCCACAGAACAACAGCTGGCCTATAATCGGTCCTTAACTGCTACCCGCATGGTCATCGAACGTACCATCGGCCTTTTGAAGAGCCGCTTCCGATGTTTGGACAAGAGTGGTGGAGCGCTACTGTATGCCCCCCACAAGGTTGCTCAAATAACCCTGCTTTGCTGTGTGTTCCATAATGTGGCTCTTCGCCATGGAATACCTGTGGCTATAGCTCCAGACCTCAGACCTGATCCCCCATGTGCGCGTGCACGACGGCATGACAACACACTCAGGGGCAGCCAGGTTCGGCAACACCTTATACAGACACACTTTTAAGGGTGGCATGGGGCAGACCCCTGCCCCAGACGGCCTGTTTGCCCACCGATGGGTTAGGAAATAGGTTAGTGTGCAGAGCTCCTTTCAGTCTGCTACGTGCTTCACCTGCTATGTGTGTCCACCCAACAACTGTGTGGGGTGCTGGCCTGCCACAGAGGATGTAGGCCTTAATAGGGTGGGGAAGCGCTGCCTCAAGCCGCTGCTGAGGTGCTGTATGTGTGATACCTATTCTGTGCCATTGGGCTGAGCACTTGCTACATACTCTGGGTTGCTGTGCAGTGCACCTCTGCCATCCAAGGTGTACCACACACCTGTGTCATTCCAGATATGGCACACATTATCTGATGGGGTTACTCAGCAACACAGTGCAGCTCAGCAGCAAGGAAGAGCTACCTGGCCATGCATGCTCCTGGAAGCAGCACACACACACATGCTGTCAGACCCCCTCATGATATAGATGGCCCCTGTTGGGACACACAGCCACCATTTAATGCAGGCCGGACATACTCCCGTCATGACATCTCACCTGAAGAAAGTGTCAGCAGTGCTGGCTGCACGGAGCTGTGGACTGGGGCTACCCAGCCACCTTACGCATTCTTGCCTACAAAGGTGCTGGCCTGACTGTTGGCATGTGATGGGAAGGACAGCATGTCAGGCAGGGTGAGAAACTAATGGCTGACCCTATCATCTATGGGGACCCCAGACATGGCTGTTCATGCAGGCTTGGCCAGAACTCCACTATTATTTAACACCTAACAGTCAACACACCTCACCATAAATATGACTATTAGCTACCTCTTACAATGTGATTATATATACTTATCGTGTTTTCCTTTTCATATGTTGCCTTCTTACTCCAAATTCCATATTCTGCTGTTACATGTAACAGCTTTTTCTGCACTATTGTTCAGGTGTAAGCTTATTTTGCACTCCTGTGTCATGTGAACCAGCATGATGGGACTATTGTCAGGAATGTTGGGATCTAACAAACTGAAATAAATAATCACAATAAATAAAGGATTCCTCATACTGGAAGCATGTGTGGCTCATAAAGTATGTAGGGTACAGTGGCCTGTCGCCCTCATACTGTACGGTATAATGGTACACAGGGCAGGAAGGTGACCGATTGGGCTGAGGATTGGTCTGCGCTCTGACCATAACCATGCCTCCCCCCCCAGTCTGGCCACAAGATATGCCAACCCATCCCCCCAGCTTGTGTGACTGGGACAGGTTGCTGTGTTGCCACTATCTGACAATGATGGTGCTGCCCACTGCAGCACCCCATACCAGGATGGCATCTCGGGGTACAGGTGGTACCTCGGCTCCCACCATCCACTCTTGCTTTGGCCCTCAAGCATGAGCCCATGCAGATGTACACCTGGAGCCTACAGGTACTGTACCTTATGAGGGTGCACCCGTCTGGCAGCACGTGAGCTGGCTGCACCCAGCGATGTCTTCCACAAGGGGATATAAGGAGGGCCAATGGTGCCATCAGCCCCTGCCATGGCTGGTCACAGTGTTCATATACCGCACACTTGGCCAAGCAAATGTGCATCCGTAACAATTGTGCTACCTGCTGCACCACAGTTGTATGGTCCTGGTTTCCACTAGCTGGGTATGCAGACGTTAAACAGGCTGCACGGTACATGCTGTATGTTCTGACATGGCTACCTGTTGTTAATGAGGTGGAATGTGTCAGTGACACAAGATGTGCCTAAGGGTGTTGAAAAATACCATCACAGTGTTCAGTGTTGCACTTGGCCTCTGCCTCAGTGCATACACGGGCCACACAGTGCCATGGACATGGAGGCAACACCGTACACCATGTATGGCAAGCGTTCGACAGGTGACAGCTTCCTGATGTCCACGTACAGTGGAAAACCATCATTCATGGATTGTGTCCTCCATGGGTGCACCAACAGGGTCCTTAGTAATGCCATGAATACAGAACTGTGTGAGACCCAGTGATACAGATCTTCAGTATAATCTACTGAATTAGAACAGGACAACAATCATTCACATGCTGCAGAACCCCAGTGTACCTCCCTCCCTACAGGTGTGCTGGTCAGGCAGACGGTGACAGCTAACCAATGTGGCACACACATCATCATCAGTAGAACATTACTGTTTCCACATGCTGAATGACCTGTGGCACTGCCTGACAGGCCATATGTGTAGGAGACCCCCTTTACCTTGCTTCCCAAGTATGTGGTGCACAGGAGCTGGTGCACAGTGGTGGTACCAGTACTGCTAACTGCGCTGTGTGCAGGCATATAGGGAATAAGGGCCACACATGGACCTACATGTCCCTCCGCGTGACATAGCTGCACCCATATTGGTACGTTGGGAGGGTAGGCGTCCCATCCACATGATGTCCCTCAAAAAAGGCTTGCAGGTACAGGAGCTACACGACAGGGTTTGTGGCACAATGGGTGTGAGGTGCCTACATAACATGATGGTGACACAGGTCACACAGTCTGTGTAAAATGTCTGCTGAAAATGATGTGTGAGCAACATTGTTTACCTGTAACTGTCGCAACTGCACACCTGTAGGAAGGAAAGTCCACTGGGGTTCTGCAGCATGTGAATGATTGTTGCACCTTTGAGGGACAGTTATGTCTAACAAATATCTGTCACAACTGACCGATACCTGTGACTGCCCTGTACTGGTTAGCCAATCAACATGCCCTATCACCAAGGACAGTCCACCTTGGTGAGTGGCTGGCATATGTGTGTGTAGTGACCTAACATATGTGAGGACACAGTAGGACTCTGGACCACACAGTGTGGGCCATCAGATGGTGGGCCATGGGCACCATTGGAACAGGTAAGGGAGGAGCCATGCACACCCCACAGCTAGGAGATGGCACCAGAGGGATGTGTGCCACTATGGATGGGGACCCCTTGTTGCGATACCTGCACCTTTCAGAGCCACAAAATCCTACATGGGTGAGCAACAGTGACTGCACAACAGCAGTCACCACATCAGTGTGCACATGGACACCCGCTAAACACACTTAAGGGCTGTTAACCATACCTTACACCGCTTGCACCCTGTACACAGCTATGGCGATTGTGCATTAACATTGTTCCCCTCTCCGTACAACTGACAGCCCACTTAGCTGGCTGCTGACAGTCTGTGCAACTGCTGTCATACACAGCATGCAGATAGCAACATTACCCTTCCCCTGCCACACCTGTCAGGGGCCCACAACCTTAATGCTAAATGCGTGCCTAGACGATGGTGTTCCTGGAACACAACCATGCTGCCATGGTGGGGATGTACAACGATGTATGGGATTGCACAGAGTACAGCTGGAAAGGCCTACACAGTATTGTATGCCAATGGTGCCTGGAAATGGAAAGTGTGCCTGCGCTACCACTATCATGGATGTCGTGCATGCCAACCTCCCAGTCAGTCACCCAGCAGTGGTGAAAGCAATCGCCCACTTACCTGCAGAGGTGAGAGACTACCTAGGAGCCATCGTCGGCTAGTACCTTATCATCAGTTAACCTTACTTACGTGGTGTGTGTAATGCCGAGATAGGTACAATACTGCACCCTGGTCAGATATCCATGTCTGGACTCTTCACCGACATCAGTGCATGACATGAGCAGTCCTATTGCAATCCACAGCTGGCCACCCCTTCCCCTTTCCTCACAGATCAGGAGTGCTGCCATACATCAGCACACTCCATTACTGTGCATTCCCTGTACTGAGGAACAATACGTCTACTACTGTTAGGGACATGTCTGGTACTGCCCTATGTTTAACTCTGTAAGGTATGTGACAGAGAGATGCACAGGTAGCAATACTGAACGTCAGGCAGGGGCCAGTTTGAACACTCAGTATTGGTGCAATGTGGGATACAACATGCAAGGTGTGGCGGGGGTACACCAACAGCACATTAGGAACATGGCACGGACACAATAGGTGGCAGGTTAAATAGGATATTTATTCGTGACAACATTCAGCAGGGTATAGACAAGTATTACGGCAGCAGGAACAGCATACAATTTATGTTCCTAGATATTCATGATCTGCAAGTACTAGATAGCTAATGGATCCAAAGTGATCCAATTCCGGACTACATCACTCCACCATCAGCAGTATTTACACATATGCAGGCAGTGGGTGTTATCAGTACAGGCAAAGCATGATTACCTAGGAACAGGAAGTGGCACCCCAATAGCTTGGATACTGTAATACATTGATTACCGCTGGTCAGTATACAATGAGTAGACAGGCATAGGCCCCAGGCAGTCCAAGTTGAAAGAGTGCACTGAAAGAGGACAGCCTGCCAGGCCAGCCAGCAGAGTGAAAGTCCAGGCCCCAGGCAGTCCAAGTTGAAAGAGTGCACTGAAAGAGGACAGCCTGCCAGGCCAGCCAGCAGAGTGAAAGTCCAGGCCCCAGGCAGTCCAAGTTGAAAGAGTGCACTGAAAGAGGACAGCCTGCCAGGCCAGCCAGCAGAGTGAAAGTCCAGGCCCCAGGCAGTCCAAGTTGAAAGAGTGCACTGACAGAGGACAGCCTGACAGGCCAGCCAGCGGACAAGGTACCCAGCGGTTCAGCATGTAGGCAGCAGGCAAACACATGAAGGGTCTGGCTACAGCAGTGAAGGGTCAGGACCAGACAGCAGCAGGAGGCCCAGGAGGACACAGCAGCAGGAGGCCCAGGAGCAGCAGGAGGCCCAGGAGGACACAGCAGCAGGAGGCCCAGGAGGACACAGCAGCAGGAGGCCCAGGAGCAGCAGGAGGCCCAGGAGGACACAGCAGCAGGAGGCCCAGGAGGACACAGCAGCAGGAGGCCCAGGAGCAGCAGGAGGCCCAGGAGGACACAGCAGCAGGAGGCCCAGGAGGACACAGCAGCACATGGCTTTTGGAGACATGAGGCACAGATCGCACCACACAACCAGCATTAACAGGCCTTCAGCAGACCAGTCATCCTTCAGCACACTGCCAGAATGTGCAGGCCTTGAAACAGAAGGTGGCAGACAGCAGAGTGGCACAGCGGATGGCGGTGGCAGACAGCAGAGTGGCACAGCGGATGGCGGTGGCAGACAGCAGAGTGGCGCAGCGGATGGCGGTGAGCCAGGTGAGCAGGTGGGTGGGGGCATTGCATGGTGCCTCCACCTCCATCTCGACGGCACTGCCCCTCTGTGGGGAGCAGCCAGCGGGACATCCTCTTCCATCTCGACGGCACTGCCCCTCTGTGGGGAGCAGCCAGCGGGACATCCTCTTCCATCTCGACGGCACTGCCCCTCTGTGGGGAGCAGCCAGCGGGACATCCTCTTCCATCTCGACGGCACTGCCCCTCTGTGGGGAGCAGCCAGCGGGACATCCTCTTCCATCTCGACGGCACTGCCCCTCTGTGGGGAGCAGCCAGCAGGACATCCTCTTCCATCTCGACGGCACTGCCCCTCTGTGGGGAGCAGCCAGCGGGACATCCTCTTCCATCTCGACGGCACTGCCCCTCTGTGGGGAGCAGCCAGCGGGACATCCTCTTCCATCTCGACGGCACTGCCCCTCTGTGGGGAGCAGCCAGCAGGACATCCTCTTCCATCTCGACGGCACTGCCCCTCTGTGGGGAGCAGCCAGCAGGTCATCCTCTTCCATCTCGACGGCACTGCCCCTCTGTGGGGGTGTGCATCACAGTGGTGGTTGGGTGTACCTGCCCATACCCCGTTTATGGGCCATGTTGGTCCCCTCAGGGCCCCTTGCCACGTCCCGATGGTCCGCTGGGTGGTGGCATTTTCTTCGGTGGACGGCCCCTGCGGCCTCGGGACACTGAGGGACTTGGCTGGGGCGTTGAGGTTGCCGAGGACGAGGCCTGCACATCTGGCAGCCGCTGCAGAATCTGCATCAGGATGTTGTTCTGTGTGGCTATCACTCCTGCGATGCTGTTGCCTGCACTCGCGATGTTGTTGGCTGCACTCGTGACTGCTGCACTCAATACCTGGTTGTCCCGCCTCTGCTGCCGCCATGCTCGCCTCAGGGCACGCATCTCCAGCACTATGCGTTCCAAGCCTCCATCAGCCACTGGTTCCAGTTGGACAGGTGGCACTGCTGGCGGTTCCTCCGGTCCGAGGGGATGTCCCATGGCCATTGGTGGCGCAGCTCCCGCTGCAGAGCTGCATGGGGACATTAGCGGTGTGGGTTGGATGGGCGGGGTAGCCAGTGAGGTCCCCAGGATGCCTGCCCGCGGAGGAGTGTGGGGGTGGCCCCACTCAAACTCCTCAAAGGCCTCAGTCAGGGTATAGGGGCTGCCTGGGGGTGGCATTGTAGCCTGCACCACCTCCTCCTCCTGCTCCTCCTCCTCCTCTGACCACTGTGTCTCCGCGTCCATGTAGAATGGCCTCGTCAGCATGGGCGGCCGCCTGAGCCCTGGTGGATCCCTGCTTGTGCCTGGGCCCTCCCAGCTGTCATCAGAGGGCTGCTGCCTGGGACCAGATGGCTCTGTAGGAAGATTGGGGAGAAAGAGGATACACTGCATCAGTAACACAGCTGTTCTGTTATAGTACTGTGATGTCACACAGGGGCAGCTAATGTACAACCAACATGTCATTCTGCATATACAGTACAGTTGGGTTCTTTGAGACATTCCTCATGGCATGGGTGGTGAGGTTGAGGCTTGAGGCCCAGCCCTCATGGAGACAGTGACCTGTTGCCAGCATGTCTTGCACCCTGCTGCCTGCCCCTTGCTAACTGGGGGAGGGGGGGGCCACTACAGTTCTGCAGAGCACATGGGTAACAGAAACTGAAACCTGGCCTAAACATTGTGTTACGACCGTTCACAGGGGGGGGGGGGGGGGAGGGGGAAGGGGGGGGGGGAAGGGGCCCCAGAGGGCAGCTTACCCTCTTCGAGGTGGGATGTATCCAGGTGGGGATGCAATCCCTCGAAGACATCTGGTCCCAGACGCTCCATCAGTTGCTGCTCCATGGGTGTGAAGCGGATGGGGCATGGGGACCGTCCGCCTGTGGCCTTCAGGTACTGGTTCCTGTCAGCGATGCGGGTCTTCAGCTGGGCCTTAACGTCACGGTAGCGGTGGGCCACCTGCTCCCCGGTGCGAGGGATGCCGCTCTCCCGCTGTATGTGGCCAGCTATGCTGGCCCAGATCTCGGCCTTTGCTGCCTTGCTGGTCCTCACTGACAGGTTGCCAAACAGCCGCGGATAGTGGCACAGGACCCCCTGGATGAGCATGTCATTGTCCTCCTGGCTGAACCTGACAGCACGCTGCCTGACCCTGGCCTGGCTGCCTGGTTGGGGTGCCACTTCCGGAGGGTTTTCCTCCCTGTCCTCTCTCTCCACCCCCCCAGGTTCCCCACTCCCTTCCTCCCCCCCCACCTGACCCTGCACTTCCCACTCCCTTCCCCTCTGCCCTGCCTGTCTAGCCCTACCTCTTCCCGCCATCCTATCCTGCCTCACCCCATCCCCCTCCCCCTCCCTCCTATCTCTTCCCTCCTGCCTATCTCTCCCACTACCCCTGTCCCGGTCCCTGCTCCTACTCCTCAGTCCCCTACGTCCCTCCTCCTCCTCCTCCTCCTCCCTCCCCCTCCCCATCCCCCTCCCCCTCCCCCTCCTCTCAACACCCCTCTTCTCTCCTCTCCTGCCACTCCTCTCACGCTCCATCCTCCTCTCTCCTCCTCACCACCACCACCACCACCAACACACTCCTCTCTCTCCTCCTCCTCCTCACCACCACCACCACCACCAACACACTCCTCTCTCTCCTCCTCCTCACCACCACCACCACCAACACACTCCTCTCTCTCCTCCTCCTCACCACCACCACCACCACCACCACCACCACCAACACACTCCTCCTCCTCCTCCTCCCTCCTCCTCCTCCCCCTCCTCCACACAGATGGACAAACAGTTGACTAACAAACTTGCACTCAAACACAGATTACAAAAGACACAAGGTAAAGGGAAACAAATTATAACAGAAACACAGGACAGCGCACTCAGTATTCAATTCTCTAAACCACTTCTCTATACCACCAACACCTACCTTCACTATCCAACACTCCTTCCAAACCCTCAAAGGAGGAGGGGCAGGAAGACAGGTTTTATACCAGACACATTATCGCGTGACGCGGTATTTGGTTTCATTTTGTATCGCGTACCGCGGCAACGGCGCGGTACGCGATATTATTTTGACCTTTTCATCGCGTACTGCGATATTTGTTTCGCCGCACGCGAAACAGCTTCGCCGCACGCGCTAGTAGCGCGTGCGGCGAAACATTCGCGAACCACGAAAAACCACCTATTTGCATGGGCCACGCCCCCGATTTTTATCGCACGCGGTAACAATGCGTTACCACTGCGATAATGGAAAATGAGGCCCTAAGGACTAAGATAAAATTAATATCCATTCAGAGTAACAATGCAAAAAACCAAAACAGGAATTGTGGAAATATAAGTGAAGATTAAGGTTAATGATAGAGGAAGATTAAATGTGTTCTGGTATGAGAGTATTGAAAGCCAGTTGAAAAAGAGAAAGAGTGGTAAGTTATTCCAAATTGATGGGCCCGCAACTGAAAAAGCTCTTTTTCTGGTAATATCTGGTAATATCTAATCTTGCAAAGCAAACCGAAGAGACATCTAATAGTTTCTTGTTTAAAGATCTTAAGTGTCTTGTGGGTTTATAAATTTGCAAGGTGGAACATAACCAAGTTGATGCAGGGTTATGTATAAGTGAGTGAATAATGGACAGGGTTTTATAGTGGATTCTGAATTTAATGGGGAGCAAATGTAAAGAAGAAAGTATAGGAGATGTATGATTTTTCACTGGAGTGCTGGATAATACACACGCAGCTGAATTTTGGATTAATTTGACAGGCCGGATAGCTGAATCAGGTAGACCCAGATAAAGTGCATTACAATAATCGAGTCTGAAGAAAATCAAAGTTTGAAAAACCGTACGGAAGTCTTGGTAGAAAAGCAGAGGGTGGAGGTGCTTCAACATATGTAATCTGAAAAATGACTTTTTAACTATTGTGGAAATATGTTGTGCTAGGGATAGATCGATGTTTATTAACACCCCTAGACTATGTGCATAAGTTGAAATTGGAATAAAGAAACCATTTAGTAGAAGATGAGACGGAGGTCCATTAGTAGGATTCGCAATTGATGTTAAATGAACGATTTCTGTTTTAGAAGGGTTTAATTTACGATGGTTATGTGATAACCAAGTATTGATAGTGTTTATGTATAATACGACAACTGAAAAAGTAGTTGACCAAGAGGAGTTGAATGGAACAAAAACTGAATATTGTCAGCATAGATTTTAAACTGAATATTTAAGGCAGAAAGAATATGACAAAAGGGGAGTAAGAAAATATTAAAAAGTATGGGAGAGAGAGAAGAACCTTGTGGAACACCAGATGAAACCGTATAGGGGTTGGAAGAGTAAGCACCAATATTAATTTGTGCAATGCTATATCACCATAAACATAACTGTAAAATACAGAGAATAAGAATTTTACCAGTGATTAGTACCGTAAAGGCACACCTGGGCATGACCTACTTCACTTTTCAATTGATTGCTTATTCTTTTGATATATTTGTAACCGAACCTTTTGTGGCACCTGTTAGAATGTACTACAGTACGCACTCAATCACCTTAATTTATGAGCCAACATGTAAACCGTTGCGATGATATTTAACTTAGCGACGGTATAGAAAAGATTTTAAATAAAAAAAAAAAGAAGAATTTGAATTCTGCTTGTTTTTTTCCTAGCAATCCTGCTTTCGGCCAGCAAACGAAGGGCTAGAGAGCGTTTAGCCTCGGAAGCTCTCCCTTCTCTTCCTGTGGTGGGACCTATAGACACACACATCTGTTGCAATGCAGTTACTCCGGGAAGGAGCTCGCTGGCCACAGTTTGAGGGGAAGAAGAGCCCAAACACATCCCTGAGTTATTAACATCATTATCCCCGGAGGAGAGGTCTCCACCCGTTAACCCCGCTGAAAGAAGCACCTACCAGCTGCAACGAGACTCGGAGGTGCTGGAGATGAGTGCCCTTGGAGAGTCCCAGCCGGAGCTCGTGGTGTTGGAGGAGGGCGTTTCAGCCCTATAGCAGATCTATGGGAAGCAGAGAGTTTCTGCTGGAGCTGTCCTGCAGCAGACGGATGTGATCTCAGCTGAGCATATACCTTTTCGGTTGTTGGAACTGGTAAGACCTCAGTCATTTACTTTTGAATCGATTTGGGAAGCAATACATGTCCTGACTTCAAATATTTCTGTTCAAGTAAATATTATAACCAATACAGTTAAAGATTTGGACATTCGTCTAAAACTTGTTGAGCAAGAAGTTAGAGAATGCAAAGTGCAGCTTGAATCCCTCAAAATTAATCTAGAGAGTTCTACCATTACTTAGCATGTGTTGATAAAGAAAAATCAATTACTTCAGTTCAAATTAGAGAATATGGAGAATAAAATGCGTGCAAAAAATCTGCGCTGCATTAATTTTCCAAAAGTTCCATTTGTTTCACCTAAAGACATTTGGAGAAGATACTTAATGGAAGTATTAAAAATTCCAGAGGCTATGTTCCAATAATGTCTAAGATATACTATATACCTCCATTGAAGAAGTTCACTGGACACTAATAATATGCAGGTTTTATTACCTAGTGAAATGCCCAAGTTGGATATTTCAGCAGTTCTGGAACAGTCAGATGAAAACCTGGCAACACCCTCAACTTTGGTTGCCTTCCTACTTGAGACAGACAGGAAATGGATATTTAAAAAGTATTTTACACATTGAACAGAGTTATTTTTGAATCATAAAATTCAAATATTTCCTGATCTATCTAGACAAACCCAGAGGAGAAGATGGCAGTTTTTGTTATTAAAGCCCAAAGTGCTTGAATTAGGATCATTATTCTTGTTAAAATTTCCTTGTAATGTTTGATTAAACATCAGGGGGCTTCTTATTTGTTCTATCAACCATCTCAACTAATAACTTTTCTTTCCAACAAAGCTGGAGTGTGGTTCAGCTCGTCTCTGACTTCTGGACAGGGAGATCTTTAAAGCAGTAACCAGACCTCTCATAGAATTATACTGTATCACTATCACTAATTTTTCTTATTATGATAGTGTGATTTCCTTATGATTTGTGTAAATTTTGGATCCCATATTGTCGGCTTGTTAGACACGTAATATTTGATTTTTTCTATTTCTTAAAAATTATTTTATTATTTGATTTTGTTGTAATACTACATGTATTGCCATTCAAGTTAATACTTGATAATATTGTAAATGAATAAATTAAAACAAAAAAAAAGAATTTGATGAGAGTGTCAAAGGCGGCAGAAATGTCTAAGAAAACTAAAATGAAATCAGTATTAGAGTCAAAACTACGTAATAATGAATCAAAGGATGAAAGGAGTAATGTTTCAGTTGAATGACTTTTGCGAAACCTGTTTTGACTGGGGTGAAGACTATCATGGTCGGAAAGGAAATCTGAGAGCTGATATAGTACAATTGATTCTATGAGCTTAGCGAGGGAGGGAAGTGAAGCAATTGGTCTAAGATTGTTGAGATCCATGGGATCCATTTCAGATCAGCATTAGGTGTGATCCAAATTGAAAGCTGTACATAAGGAGTTCTAGCCTGACACACTTTGCTGGTCCAACAATCCACATAGAGTTCACTCCATGATATCCTGTTGCCTGGTTGATTTCCTGCGTTATCTTGGTTCCTACACTATCTGGATTCCTGCTCTGTTCCTAGTCATCAGCTCTAATTCTGGTTTCTGCTCCAGTGCTGATCTTCCTGCTTTCGCCTGGGAAGTCCTGGTGGCTGCCTGCACCCAAAGGCCCAGCCCGCAGGGAACAGCAACTGCTTCACGTAGAAGATCTCAGCTCCAGACCACCCAGTTTCTCTAAGGAATGTCCTGCCCAGGCATGGTATATTTTCTCCATCCTCTGTGGAGTGGTCATGACATGGTCAAGAAGTTCTTTTCTTGGATACAAGCCCAAAGCCCTTAAACATCTGTAAGAATATCACAAAAGTCTTGCAGCAATGGAACATTTCCTCAGTTTTCCAGTTAGGATCACAAAACGTCTGCACCACTTGTTACGCATGCCATCCGCGGCAGTCCCGCAGCACCTCTCCACAGTGACTCCAGCCTCTGGTTCCTCCTCGCTGACGGCGGTGGCCATCAGCTCCGTCCTCGGGCCACCCCCGGTGCCTCCTGTCCTGCTTCCAATTCTTGTCGGGCCTCTCTGCATGGCCAGTAGAGAGACGCTGCTACTCGCGCCGTGCCCCTCCCTAGGCGAGTGCGCACCATTGATTCTTAAGTAGGGACTGTAGCAGGAACCTAGCCGCAGCCCCGGATGATGAAGTCAACCTAACTACAGTATTTAAGCTCAGGCTCCGCTCCCTAGCATTGCCTTTGCAACAGATCTCCTCGCCTGGTCGAGTACTCATTGCTTCCTAGAAATTTGTCTCATCCCTGCGTTCCTGGTTCCTGTCTCTTTGTTCCTATCCTGCTTATGCATTGGACTGACTACATGGACTTTGACTTTGCTTCGCCTGACTACGCTACTGTCTATCTCCAGACCCAGACCTCTGCTTCATCCGACTATGTATTGCCTATCTCCAGACCCAGACCTCTGCTTCGTCCGACTATGCTTTTGACCATCTCCGTGATCAGACCTCAGCCTTGCTTGCCACTGCCTTCAGATTGCCACCAGCCCTTACTCAAGCCTATTTTTGGATGCCTCCTCAGCTTACCCCCCCTGGACGTGGTTTCTTCAGGCTTCGGCCTACTTTTGATCGCGCGCCCTCTGTCTGCCTTTGTTCCATTGGTGCCCGAGTTTCCAGGACATTACCCAGTCCGGGGTAAGACTGTACCATCTCTCACCTGCTGCCTCTGGGCTGAACCAACTCCTACTGCAACTTCATACAGAGGCCCACCTGTTGGCACCGGCACCCAAAGGCTCAACCTGCGGGGAACGAGTGTTGGTATAGGTGAAGCTCCAACAGTCTTTGTCTATAAGAAAATTATTCCTTACCTGCTAATTTTCGTTCCTATAGTACTAAGGATCAGTCCAGACCGTGGGTTATGTCCCCCGTCCAGCAGATGGAGTCAGAGCAAACTTCTGAGGGTGCTGGCATATAAGCTGGTGCAACCCTCCTATTCCTCAGTATCGAGAATATCAAAGCCAAGTCAGAAAAACTGGACAGACCGAGGAGGATGGATCAAGCATAACCACAAGGCAAACTGGAAAAAAAAAAAAAAACTGTCAAAACTGTGAACCAGAACAACTTGCCAAGAGAACTGACAGCCGAATCAAAAAACACAGACCAGTAGCCCCAAGAAGAAGGCTAAGCAATAGGACAGGAGAGAGAGCAAGAGCGGTGTCGAGCAGGTATAGCCCCAGATCCAATCACGACCAGGGCGGGCGTCTGGACTGATCCTTAGTACTACAGGAACGAAAATTAGCAGGTAAGGAATAATTTTCTTTTCCCTGTACGTACTAGGATCAGTCCAGACCGTGGGATGTACCAAAGCTTCCCTAAACCGGGTGGGTCCATGAGAACCCTGCTCGGATAGCCCTGTCCCCAAAGGAGCCTGATTCCGCTGCCGGCAAATGGAGCCGGAAGAGCCTGGAAAACATGTGAAAAGATTTCCCGGTCGCTGCCCCACAGATTTCCTGAACGGAGACGTGCTGCGACTCCGCATAGGAAGTGGCCTGTGCTCTCAGAGAATGAGCCTTGATACTATCGGAGGATCCTTACCGGAGCCGATGTACGCCGAAGCCACCGCGCAGTGGCGGTCTTCGTCTCTTGTTGTCTCTTCCTGTTCCCGGACCAGAGAACAAAAAGATGATCGGAAACTCGAAACTCATTCGTCACTTCCAAATAGCGCAAGGGGACTCGCTTCACGTCTAGGCGCCTGAGAGATTGAGGGGCGTCCGGTGGGAAGGACGGAAGTTCTACCACCTGGTTCAAGTGAAACGCCGAGACCACCTTGGGCAGGAACGAGGGAACTGTCCGGATGAGGACTCCCGAATCTGAGAACCGAAGGAAAGGTTCCCTGCATGAGAGGGGCTTGGAGCTCTGAGATGCGCCTCGCCGAGGCTATGGCCACCAAGAAATCGTCTTCAACGTGAGATCCTTGAGAGAGAGGACCGAAGCAGAGGCTTGAAAGGAGATTCCGCTAGAGCCCGCAACACCAGATTAAGGTTCCAGGAAGGACAAAGCTGACGCACCGGCGGCCGCAGATGCTTGACTCCCTTCAGGAACCGTGAGATATCCGGATGAGACGAGGGATCGGGAAGTCCCGAGCGAGCCAAGGAGGCCAGCGCAGACACCTGCACCCGCAGGGAATTGTGGGAGAGACCCTTCTCCAGCCCCTCTTGAAGGAACGCCAGGATCTGCTGCCGCGAGGCCGCTGTTGCGTGGGCCCCCCCCTGCAGAACACCATACTCCGAAGACCTTCCACACCTGCACATAGGCGACCAAGGTCAAGGTCTTCCGCGCTCTGGGGAGAATGTCTACCACGGAGACTGCGTAGCCCTCACGCAGGAGGCTCCTCCTTGCAAAAGCCAGGCCGCAAGAAAGAAGTGTTCCGCCTGATCCGAAAAATACCGGACCCTGGTGAAGGAGACGAGGCAGGTGTGCGAGCCGAAGAGGACCGTCTACCGCAATGTTGAGTAGATCTGCGAACCACGGCCGAGGCGACCATTCCGGAGCAACTAGGATTACCGATCCGTGGTGCAACTCTACCCGTTTCAGCACCTTGCCCACCAGGGGCCAAGGGGGAAAGACATAGAGCAGAATTCGGGACGGCCAAGGAAGAACTAGGGCGTCCACCCCCTCCGCGCCGCGCTCCCTTCTGTGGCTGAAGAACCGTGGGGCTTTGGCGTTGGAGGCGGTTACCAGGAGATCCATGGAGGGCATCCCCCAGCGCCGCACGATGAGGGCCATCGCATCGTCGAGAGAGCCCACTCTCCGGGGTCCAGGGCCTGACGGCTCAGGAAATCCGCTTGAATGTTGTCCACCCCGGCAGTGTGCGAAGCCGCCATACGAACGAGGAACCGTTCCGCCCACGGCATGAGACGAGCGGCTTCGAGGGCTACCTGACGACTCCTGGTGCCCCCTTGCCGATTGATGTAAGCCACCGTAGTCGCAGTGTCCGAGTGGGCGCGGACCGACTGACCCCTGACTAAGGGCAGGAAATGCATGAGCGCCAGGCGCACCGCTCTGAACTCCAGGCGGTAGATCGGCCATGTCTACTGTTCCTTTGTCCACTGACCCTGAGCCGAGCTCCTGAGGCAGACTGCCCCCCCAACCGGACAGGCTGGCATCGGTAGTGACTACTATCCAGTCCGGAGTCTCCAGCGGGCAACCCTGGGCCAAGTGTTTGAGATCCAACCACCACTTCAAGCTGTACCTGGCGGTGGGAGAGAGAGGGATGACCGCCTGATAATCCCAAGACACTGGCCTCCACCTTGATAGCAGAGACATTGGCAGAGGCCTCAGGTGTGCAAGGGACCAGGGCACGAGACTTATAGCAAAAGCCACTGAGCCCAGGAGTTGGAGGTAGTCCCGCGCTGTGTGCTCCGGAAGAGAGGCCAATTGAACGATCTGATCTCGCCAGGATTGCGCCCCGTCTGGACGAAGGGAGAGTGTGCCCTGTACAGTGTCGAAGCGTGCTCCCAGAAAAATCCAATTGCCGGGAGGGCAGTAGGCTGCTCTTGCTGAAGTTCACCACCCAGCCGAGAGACTGCAGGAAGGACACCACTCTGTCGACCGCCGACTGACCCTGCGGAAGAGTCTTCGCTCTGATGAGCCAATCGTCCAAGTAAGGATGGACCAGGATGCCTTCCCTCCTGAGTGCGGCTGCCACCACTACCATGACCTTGGTAAAAGTCCCGGGCGCGGTCGCCAACCCGAAGGGTAGGGCCTGGAACTGAAAATGTTGACCCAAAATCTTGAAGCGAAGAAACAGCCAATGGGCCGGCTGGATCGGAACATGCAGATAGGCCTCTGTTAGATCGAGAGAGGCCAGGAACTCTCCCTGATGCACCGCCGCGAAGACAGAGTGGAGTGCTTCCATGTGGAACGTGGAGACCCGAAGCACCTTGATGACTTCCTTGAGATCTAGGATGGGACGGAAGGCGCCGTCCTTCTTGGGGACCACGAAGCAAATGGAATAATGCCCCGAGCCCACCTCACCTGAGGGGACGGGCGCAAGGGCCCCCAAGTCCAGAAGCCTGCATAGCGTGCGCTGGATTCCCAGGCGCTTGGAGCTTGACCCGCAGGGAGAGAAGATGAACCTGTCCCTGGGAAGCCGGACAAATTCCAACGCGTAGCCGTGTCTTAGAATGTCCAGGACCCACTGGTCCGTTGTGATGGTAGTCCACTCCTCGTAGCCGAGGAGTCCCTGGCGGGTCTGCGACCCCGAAAGGACCGGGTCCAAGACTGAGACCTCCCGGATGGCGGCTTGGGTCCTTGTTGCCTAGCTCCCCTGTAACCCCGCCGAGGGCAGGCGCGGTTCCTGGAGCTCGATGATGATGGACGATAGGACCCCTGGCGATCTTCGGGCAACCGATGGACCGAATTCTCACCTAGAGATTTGATAATCCGATCGAGGTCCTTGCCGAAAGAAATCTACCCTTGACAGGTAGCGCCCCCAGGCTAGATTTGGAGGAAGGGTCCGCTGCCCAGTTTCGTAGCCACAGGAGTCGTCTGGCGGAAACTGCTGACACCATGGTCCTCGCCAGGACCCTCAACAAGTCGTGTAAAACGTCCGCTCCATAGGCTATGACCGCCTCCAGGCGGTCCGCCTGCGCCGCCTCCTCCGGCGGCAACTGCTGCGAGGCGAGGAGCTGTTGGACCCATCGAAGACCGGCTCCCTGAGTTAGGGAACCACAGATGGCTGCTCGGACCCCCAGTGCCGATACCTCAAAGATCTTCTTCTTCTTCTTCTTCTTCTGGGCGACCTCCGGCTTCCTGTCCTGTACGTCTCGAAGAGCTGTACCCCCAGTGACCGGGATCGTGGTTCTCTTCGTGACAGCGGACACCGCTGAGTCCACTTTAGGGACCTGAAGGAGACCCGGAAAGTCTCCAGGGAGAGGATAGAGCTTGTCCATAGCCCTGCCGACCCGGAGGGACGCCTCCGGGGTGTCCCATTCACGCACTAGCCGCTGGAGAAACGAATCAGGAATAGGGAAGGTCCTAGCCAGTGGACGCAGGCCTGCCAGCACTGGATCCCCTGTCATTAAGGCGGAAGCTACGGAGGGAGCCGGGGGCTCAACAGGGGGGTCGAGGTCCAACTCCTGAAGAACATGGGGGATAAGCTCCGCCAATTCCTCCATACGAAAGATACGGAGCACCCGAGGGTCATCACATTCCAGGTGGACTGCCGAAGTCGAGTAATCATCCCCCTGAGATGCCGGATCCCCCCCTGGGTCCGGCAGAGGAGACGTTCCTCCCAGGGACAACGGAAGGCCCAGTGGCACTCTGGGACACCCCCCCCCCCCCGCACCGCAGCCGCAGTCCCCGAGATCCTTGGGGACTTGGCCGGCGGGGGGACTGCCGCTGACCCGCCCCCGTAGGGTGCAGGCTCTGAAGATAGGCCTGGTGCATGAGCACCACAAAGTCAGCCGAAAAACCTGGAGGCCCCGGGGGAGGGGCAGATAGAGGGTCCCTAGGGAGTCCGCTGGCAGAGGGGAGCGGGCCCGGGTTCGGGACCAGCGGTACCAGTGACGAAAAATTCCTCCTGAGTCTCTTCAGGGTGGGATCCCACGCTGTTCTCCAGCTCCAAGATGGCCGCCGCTCCCGCCAAAGGCGGGGGCGGGGCACCTCCCCGAGGAGCGCGGCGCTCCGAGCGCGGCGCGAAATCATCGGGGGAGCAGCGCTTGTCTCCCCCCTGGGGAGACATCGGCTGCACGGACCTTCCCGCGAGCCGCCCCGTGCCGGGCCGCCGCAGGACGGGCAGCGGGCGCGCTGCATCGCGTCGGTCCCGGGCGGGAACGAGGTGCTGGAGTGACGTCGAGAGTCGGGCCGCGGGAGGAGCAGGCCTGCCTCGCCCTCTCTACTCGTTGTCCTCCCCCCAGGAGCGGCAGGGAAAGAGACCTCCCTGCCGCTGCGGCCCCGGGGAATTGGCGCGTCACGGGGCCGCGAGAGGGGAGGGAAACCGCGACTCAGGGTAGGGGAGAGGCTGGCCCCACCAGCATCCACCTCCGTACGGCTTGCGATGCTGCAAAGTAAAAGTACAAAAAACTTACCAAACTTTCCCCCCAAAACGGCTGCGAAGTGAAGGGAAAGCAGAAGGAAGAGAGTGAGGGGAGAAATGAAGATATTACCGCAGAGGCAGTCCAGATAGCAAGAGTTAGGGCGGCAAGCCCAAGCCTCCTCACAATAAACTCTCCCAAAATTAAAGAACCCCTTTTTTTTTTTTTTTTACTGCTTGATCCAACCTAAGAAGGAAATATAAAACAGAAAAGTGTGGAACAAAGCCACTAGCTAGGGGAAGCAACGGGTTCCCCTCCTCACATCTGCTGGAGTCAGAAGATACTGAGGAATAGGAGGGTTGCACCAGCTTATATGCCAGCACCCTCAGAAGTTTGCTCTGACTCCATCTGCTGGACGGGGGACATAACCCACGGTCTGGACTGATCCTAGTACGTACAGGGAACAGCCCATTCTGACTGCCGACAGTGGGGACCCGTAGGTCCTTACCTACGGGTTGCGTCAACCCCACCTAGGCCCAAGGGTCTACCTCCGACGCAACACCACTTTGTTTAAATACTTTTCTTAAGTGTCACATTGCTGCACAACCATAGAATATTTTTTGAGCAAGGCCCTGGAGTGGCTAAGTAAAAGGTGTTTTTAAACACATTGTGCTATGAAAATTGCTCAGAAGTGGAATACAAATCAGGATGGGTTGGGGGTGGGGGTAGGACAAGGGGGGTCTGAAGTCTGCTGTATTTCTCAGCTGAATTAGATTCCTGCTTTGACAAAAGCAGCAGGCTTTTCCAGCATTTGTTTGTCCTTTCCCCAGAGAGCGTCGGCCTTTGCACTCTATGAAACTGGAAGCATTACATTATTATACTACTAGGCAGAAAAATGCCATTCAACTGATACAGAATAAAGCAGAATTGTTTTTTGTTTGGAATAGTTATAATGTCATTTGTTGATAAGTGCTCTTGGAAACCAAGGATTTCACTTTTAATAGGTTGCTCCACCAGGTTGCTTAGATATATGGAAATGAAGATCAGTAAATAGGGGTTGCAGGTGACATTGTTTTATTAGACTACTCGCCAAATACCTTTATGACTAACTTTTGAAAGTTAAGCTCCCAGCATCAGGTCTATGAAAAATGATGCTTTGCATGCAATTTGCACAGATTGATGAAGGGTGTACTACTTTGGCAAGCTGGACAACTTTATTAAGTTAATTCAATAAAAAGGTTTTTTTTGCCTGCAACATGTTTGTTGACAATTTTGTTCATTTTCTTTAGCAAAAGCATGTGTTCGTCTTTGTGTTTTTTTTTAATTCATTTATGAAATGTTCCAATACAACTTCAGAAAATGAGAAGAAAAAGAGTTACATGAAGAGAAATAAAACACAACCATGAGACAATGTGTACCCCCACATTAGAATATATCAAAAAGAAAATAAAAAACTCATTACAAAAGGAAGTTTAAATTCAAGTTTACCAGTAAAGAGGAGTCCAACTGCAGAATCCTATAAAGCAATTATCAAGCAAAAGGCAAACAGGTAGCTGAGCAGCAAAAACTAAACCAACAGAAGAAATTGAGAAAGGTTCACGATGAGGATGAAATCTTTTTCCCCAAAAGACAACAGTTGCCCCTGTAGTACACATTTGTTGCTTGAGAAGAGCAAGTTTGCTTACCATAAAGGGTGTTTTCCATAGATAACAGATGAATTAGCCATGCTGTCTGGGGACGACCTCCGGTCCTGTAGGTGCTGAGCTCTCAAAGTAAAGTTCTGAGTCCTGCTATAGTGTGTGCCTGCTTGGCATCTCCCCCCCCCCCCCCCCCCCACCTTCCAGAGTCTCCTCAGTCACAGGTCTATACTGTAAAGTGCGGTTGAAGATTCTTCGTCTGCAACTCGCTGTGGGCGCACAATTGAGACGCGTAAAGCGATCCTGCGATACAGTCTCCAGTTTCACTCGTCCTTAGCGCTTCTTGAAACCAACGCATAACCCTTTCCGCACCCAGCATGTATATCATATGTAAATGAACGAATTAGCTATTTAGTGAAGGAATTAGCTATTCCCTCCCGATACTGTGACGCGCGCTCCGATTTTCTCCTTTGTAACCCGCTATTTTGCCGCGTCCTTAGCCTGTTAGTTTACCGCCTACCCCTCTACCTGGTGTTAGTCCTGCACCATGGACGACCTCCATATATACTAACCCGCTTTCAAACTGCATTCAGCCCTTCTTTTTGCATGAACGATGCTGCACGGAACTCCGATTGCATTAGTTATTTGCTTAAAAAAATTATTTCATCCCGCATGTTCCGTATGGGAGCTGACAGCGGCTTACAAAAAAAATTACAGTTCTCATAAAATGCTAAAGTTGTTATATATAATATAAATATATATATATATAAATAAATACCTTGTCACTTTCCGAATCCCCCATCTCCACACGGGCGGGCAGGCGTGCGGTCATCGAAGCGGCGGCGGGAGCCGGCGGGCGGGTGGGCGTCCGTTCATCCAGGCGGCGGCAGGAGCCGGCGGGCGGGTGGGCGCCCGTTCATCCAGGCGCGGCGGGAGCTGGCGGGCAGGAGGGCGCCCGTTCATCCAGGCGGCGGCAATGGCGGGAGCCGGCGGGCGGGCGCACGTTCGATCCAGGCGGCGGCGGGAGGGTGGGCGCGCGTTTATCCAGGAGCCGGCGGGCGGGTGGGCGTGCATTCATCCAGGCGGCGGCAAGAGCCGGCGGGCGGGTGGGCGCGCGTTCGATCCAGGCGGTGGCGGGAGGGTGGGCGCGTGTTTATCCAGGAGCCGGCGGGTGGGTGTGGCGTGCATTCATCCAGGCGGCGGCGGGAGGCGGCGGGCGGGTGGGCGCGCGTTCGATCCAGGCGGAGGGAGCCAGCGGCAGCCCCCGCCGGCAGTGAATGAATGCGCGCCTGTGCGACCCGTGCGATTTCGGCGCCTCTCAGCTCTCAGGGATCAGGTACTCGCTCCTAGGGTAGGAACTCTTAAGGGGGAGGGGAGGGGAGGGAGGGAGTGTAGTTAGGGGGGTAGGAAAGTTCCCTCCCAGTCCGCTTCTTAATTGGAGCAGACTGGGAGGGAACTGGGAGAGCTCCGATCTTGTCGCCGTGCATAAATTGGCAAAATCTACCCCCTATGAGCAATGTGTGTGCGGCCCCCGGATTTTATAACATGCAACCCCATTGAACTCAGCGTCGGTTTTTGTGATGGGTCTGACTGTCAATTTTCTTTTCTGTTATTTCTTTTCTTTTTCTTCTTTTTTTGTTGCGCACATCTATTAACATTTGCTCCTGGCAGGCGTTAATAGATGACAGTTAAATGTGCATATGAAGAGTGCTATTACATTCACTCCGCATTGGACGCGTGTTGAATATGCGCTAATCCCCTTATTGCATTAGGGGATCGATTAGCGCCTATTCTACCCGCATCCAACTGCATGTTAACAGTACGCTCGGCTCAGCACACCATATTGCATCGGCCCCAAAGAATCTTGTCACACAGCTCCAGGATCTCCTCCAATTTGGGCCACAACAGTTTCCCTCTTCCATGCAGTAACATACTCAGTGACACAAATGGCAGCACCCCCATACAGTAACATATTCAGTGAAAGAAATACAAAAGCATGCCACATTCCAGCAATGCTTTCTTACAGCCTTAGGACTCAGGTCAGTAAAATAATTCTTTACCCCCTTATTTTCATATTTTAATCCCTGGAGTTACATTTCGATTCATCCCAATAACCTTCTGGCCTTAGCCTTAGCGACTGCCTTGTCACATTTTTTCACCACTTTCGGATCATCAGACACTATTACCCTGAGGTTTCTCTCCCAGTTCGTGCTCATCACTCTCTCGCCCCTCCCCCCCAACACATACAACTCTTTCGGATTGCCATACACCAAATGCATGTCGCTGCACTTCTTGCCATTGAATCCCAAATGCCAAACCTTCAACCACTTCTTAAGCTTTCCTAGGTCACTTCTCATTCTCTCTACTCTATCAGGTGTATCCCCTCTGTTGCAGATCCGCAAAAAGACAAATTTTACTTTCTAAACCCTCCGTAATATTGCTCTCAAAGATATTGAACAGAATCGGTCCAAGAACATATACTTGAGGAACTCCACTTACCAATCTTCTTTCTTCAGAACTGTTTCCATTTACCACTACTCACTGATGTCTGTCAGTCAGCCAATTTTTATTCCATTCCCCCACCTTGGGACCCACTCCCAGGCTTCTCATTATATTTATAAGGCTGCCATGTGAAACCATATCAAAAGCCTTGCTGAAATCCAAGTAATCATATTGAGCATTTTTTCTTGAACCAATTCTCTAATTAACCAATCAAAAATCCAATCAGAACCTTTCTCTGGTAAACCTATGTTGTCTTGAATCCTGTAACCCACTGGATTACAGATGTTCATTATCCTTTCTTTGAGCAGTCTCTCCATTAATTTTCCCACCACCGAGGTAAGATGGTGGGAAAATTAATGTAATTTTGTGAAGTAGGCCCAAAACCGCCCTTCTCCAGTCCTGCAGTACTACTTCCATCTCTAAGGATCTATTGAACAGGTCCTTCAAAGGACCTGCCAGCACTTCTCAGAGCACCCTAGGTATTCTGGGTTATATCTCATCCAGCCCCATTGCCTCGCCCATGTTCAGTTTTCCTAGCTCTACCCAAACACTCTCTTCTGTAAATGGGAGATTTATTTACCCTACTCTCATTTGTATTCTTGCTAGAAAGCAAAGGTCCTTCACCAATGCTTTCCTTAGTGAAAACATGAACTGAAGTATTTAATATTACTGCTATTTCTTCATCTTTCTCCACACCTTGCTTCTTTTCTCCTTTCAATCTTACAGTGCCACCTCTGGTCTTCTTCCTTTCTCGGATATATCTGAAAAAATGTTTTGTCACTACCTCTCTGGCAATCTTTTCTTCCTCCTCTCGAGATTTCACAATCCTGATTTCTTTCCTTGTTTCCTTTAGCGTCACCAGATAGTCTTCCATGTATTCCTCTTTTTGAGTTCCTTTATGCTTTTTGAATGCTGATCTTTTTGCCTTTTATTTTTCAGCCACCACTCTCAGATAACTATCTCAATTTCCTTTTTGTCATACTTTTATTTTTTTTACATAATTGTTGGTCACCTTTGTTATAGCTCCTTTTAATTTGGCCCACTGTTGTTCCACTTTCCTTTCAGCCTTCTAGCTTCTCCTTGAAATACATTGTCATTTTACCAAAGTTTATGTATTTGAAATCTAGAACCTTGATCTTCTTGTGACTTCCCTCTCGGTTGGCTGTTATAGTCAATCATACTGTCTGATAATTATCACTAGTGTCCAAATGAGCAGCTACCAAACATTTGAGATACTATCTCCATTTGTGAGTACCAGATCCAATAGCACTCTTCCCCTCGGGGGCTGCATCACCATTTGTCTGAGCATCCACAATCTCTCTACTTCTTACATGCTCTGCAACAGGGCTACTTCAATCCACATCTGGCAGATTAAAATCTAGAAGGAGCAGCACTCCCACCTTTTGGATGTCTTCAGACAGATCTCTAGCCAGTTCTTCTCACTGGAGGCATGTAGACCACACCAGTATAAATGGAAGTACCATCATCTCTTTTTAAGGCAGCCCATAGTGCGTCTTCCTTTCCCTACGTCAATTGCTCGGATATTTTTTCACATATACAGCTACTCCGCCATGTCTCTCATCTCTGTCCTTTCTGAATGAGTTATAGTCCTATATATCTATATCCCATTCATGAAACTCCTTAAACCATTTTTCCTCAAATAGCAACAATATCTAAGTCTGTGTCCATATTGACCTAAGGGTCAAACTTCTGGGACTAGTATTGAAGGAGTTCAATTTTATGGACGATCGAAGGATGAGAAAACCTGAAACCCTGTGATTAACACTGCCAGCAGTGACACGCATTGAAACGCACGGCCATCTTGAATGTACTAACATTTGAAACGCAATGGCACGCACTACGCAATTACGTACTTACGCACTGACATTCGGTGAAGCACACCACCATTTTGTGATGATATTTGTATTGTATTAATACAATTGCTGCTATAAAATGTCTAACCCGTCAATTAAATGACGAAATAATAAGTCTGATTATAAGCTACACCTACTTGAAAACCACGCTAGAAAATGCTTGTTCAGTAGTTTGTAGAACGCATGTGTAAAAGATAAGAAATGAAGAATGTATAAGAGCCAGCTCCTGAGGGGGTGTGGCATGCAGTTGTACTAAGCCTTTGCCTTAGCTGCATCTTGCTGGCAATAAAAGTCTATCTTTACGGATCAGTTGTCTGGGCCTCCTTTCTGACTAAAAATTAGACGGTTACAGTATCATGCTTGTGTCTACTTATAATAGTATATTTTAAATTAAAAACAAAAGCATTGTCTTCCAGCTGTCATGTGTTACATATTTGATGAAGGTGCACTTTTTCACTTGGCCATAAGTGCCAAATTGCCTTGCTATGACTCTGCCTTCCTCTCAAGCCATTACAGCCTGAGGTGACAGGAAATCCGACATTCCGAGATATGGTTATTCGACCAACAACAGATACATTATAGTAGCGATTGTTGTAAGTAAGCCCAGCAATGTATCTCTTCCAATGCTAACATATTGGATTTTTTTTTTATATGGTGTTGCGTGAATAAAAACACAGAACAAAAAAAAAAAGCACTAGCAGCAACCCATCCTCTACTAGTATACGAAACCATACGTCACCTACCCTCCGCCTTCCAGATCCGAACTGCGTCAGAGCGTCACCGCGTCTCCTTCCTGCAGATCAAATGGATTGTCGAGCGCTCGGCGTGCCACCTTTTCCCCTGTCAGCCTTCCTCATCGATCTCCGAGCGCTGGCAGCATGGCGGAATTAAACAGACTACAGAAAAGGTGCGGAGAGGGGGGACGGGGTCTACAGGAGAGGCGGGGGCACGCAAGCAGTCTGTATAGACTGGCCTAACTCTTTTCTCTCTCTGCATCTTGTCCGGCTTTGCTTCTTCCCGTTATTATGTGTATTTTCCCCAGCCCTGGGTGTGTCTCTCTATCCAGTGTCCTCAGGTTTCATTGGATGCATATCTCGGAAATAAGTGATTTTCTTTTTGTTTGTTTGTTCTACCGTGGGTGTACCCTTATGCTTAGCTTGGGTTAGTTAAGTTCCTGATGCAGTGGATATTTCAGTGCATGTCTGCTATGTTTTTTCGTGTCATTTAATGCAGCAGAAAAACGTCTTTCCGTGCTTCCATTGCTTTACCAGGAGAAGCACAGTGATTATAATAGTTGGCTCAGGAAGTGTTTAGCAGTTTGAGATAAGGTTTTAGTTAAGTTTCCAGCATAATATCATTCCTTTATGTAATATTGTGTTTGAGGAGAGGGAGCCTCAGATTTAAGCTGCCAATCAGGTTCATGGCTTTCTAGCACTCTCTCAAACTACCTTTAAATCTCTTCCTCTGACTAGTTTAATACTTAAGTCTCTCCATCAGTGTCATCCCGTTTGTACGCTGTACTTTCACTGTGCTGACAATGCGTGTCAGATAGATGGAGGGACATGGTCTTCCCTTAATGCGTTCTTTACTGCTATCACAAAATAATAACACATTCCCTCCCCCTTCAATCTTGTGCTTTCTTACAGTATTTAAAAAAATAATATATTTAGCTCATGCCTTCTCATTGGTAACTTAGGATGAATTACATTCAGCTATACTACTAGGTATTTCCTTGTCCTTAAGAGTACTTACAATCTGAGGGACTGATATAAAATAAGCTTTGTGCTAAAACTGTGTACCAAAATTCAAGATACAGTTTAATTCAAAGAAAATATAATTTTGATTAGTAGGCTAATGATGTGCTAATGTGTTGGGAGTTTTAAAATAGCACACCAACCTGAAAATGTGTGGGGAAGACATGCTTAGAGTGCATAAGATATGATTTATACACATAAATGTTTTCTGCATACACATAGTATCTTCTACGTATAAAGCATGATTTATGCACATCAAAGTTTATGTACATAAAAGAAATTGGTGCAGAAAGCATTTACTCTGCACATAAAGCACGATTTGTACACATATTCAGATTCATAACTCTCATACAGCAAAGAGTTCAGCCCTATAGACTAATTCAAGCTCTGACCAGGAATTAAATTTCCACCATTAAGAAACCATGAGTTAACCTACCTGCCTCAACTGCAACAGGGAGTAATAGCAAATGCCTTCATTAGCATGGGATTTAAATGGAGGGACACTAGTTTGTATATACAGTTTCATGCAGGATTTTCTACACACATTCAGGCCGATACAATGCAGTGCTCTCAGCGTTTTGGATGCTCATCCACAACCCCTTATACCAGAAGGGGTTTAGGTCGTCCAAAACGTGCATTCAACCCCCCCCTCCTTGAAACTAATAGCGCTCATCAAATGCATGTTGTTGAGGCTATTAGCTATTCGCCCCAGATTTTTTAAAAAAAATGCACTTGATCCGCACATTTTAATGCTCAGAAATTAACACCAGCCTAGAGCAGACATTAATTTCTGAGCAGTCCAAAAAAGTGTACAGAAAAGCAGAAAAATTCTGCTTTTCTGTACATCCTCTGACTTAATATTGTGGCAATATTAAGTCAGAGGAACCAAAAGGTTAAAAAAAAAAAAGTGTGCCGATTTGGTTACTTTAGGAAAAGGGACGCTCAATTAACAAGCGTCCATTTTCCTAACCCATGGCTATGTACAGGTTAGGAAAACAGACGCTCTTAAAATTCAGTGTCCGTTTTCTTAACCAGCTGACAGCCACCTCTCCTTGGCATCTGCTGCCAAGGAGGCGCTAGGGGCACACAATTATTCCTAGTGCCTCATTTAAATATTGTATCGCGCGCACAGGAGAGGTGGCTGTGTGCACGTTAGAAAAGCAGGTGCTCAACACTGAGCTCCCATTTTCCGTGCATCTTTATTGTATTGGCCTGTTAGTGCATGCAAAACTCCTTACTGCATCAGCAGTAAAGCTAGCGCAGTACACATTATTTATCAGGCTCTAAGGGGCCGATGCAATAAATGAGCATAGAAAATGGGTGCTCGGGGTTGAGTGCCTGCTTTCCTAATGCACGCCCAGCACCTCTCCTGGGCCAGAGATTGAATAGTAAATTAGGTGTTGTGCTGCCAAGGAGGCGCTAGGGACAAATGTGTGCCCCTAGCACCTCCTTGGCAGCAGGCGCCCAGGAGAAGTGGCTGCCAGCGGTGCTCAATTTTACGAGTGTCTGTTTCCTAACCTGTGCACAGACAGGACCCTTTTCTTAACCTGACCACAGGCACCCTTTTTATTTTTATTTATTTTTTTACCTTTTTTGGTTCCTCCGATTTAATATCGCCATGATATAAGTCAGAGATGGTACAGAACCACAATCTTTTCTGCTTTTCTCTACACATTTTTGGGCTTCTCAGAAATTAATGCTTACTCTAGGCTGGTGTTAATTTCTGAGTGTAAAAATGTGCAGGTTGGGTGCACATTTTTTTGGATCTGGGGAGAATAGCACCTCTTCAACATGCATTTGCATGTGAAGAGCGCTGTTAGTTTCGCGGAGGGTTGGATGTTCGTTTTGGATGCACTAATCCCTTTATAGCATAAGGGGTTGTGGACGTGCGTCCAACCACGGGTTAAACACTGTATTGCATCGGCCCCTAAGTTTGTATGTGAGGCAATAGAGGGTGAAATGATTTGCTTAAATTCTCAAGGAATGTTAGCAGGATTTGAATCCTGGCTTCCCTGGTTCTCAGCCTGCTGCTTTAACCACTAGTCCTCCACACCCTTTTCTGTTGTCTCTAAATGTTGTACAGTGTTGGCACCTGCAGAGGCACTGCTTCCTGGACTGCGTTATCTTTTTAGAGTAAAAGATAATTTATTATACAAATATAAAGCTTATGGTGCTTAATTATGTTAATGCAGATGCTGCTGTTGTGTTTTACTGTTTAAGACCAGCACTGCCACAACTTTTGACTCACTAAAGCCATCTCACGGAGATTCAGATTTGCTGTGACAATCTGTGGAATTAAGGGTCAACAATCATCAGTGATCTGATGAGGAGGATAACTCTTGAAAACTTGTCACAAATGTATTGTATTATATATTAGTCCAATAAAAAGGAACCGCCTATAACCCTTAGTCCAGAAATTCAAGTGGACTAACATAGCAGTCACAGTTCTGTGACAATCTTTATCTGGATGTGTGACGAAGATGTGGCAGGGTCTTGCTTTAATCTTGGAGGAGGGAATACTGTTGGTTCGAAGATCTGCTCATGCCATCTTTCGGCTTTTCTGCTGACTTTTCAGAAGCAGTCATACCTGGACTCTTTCTATTGTTTTTGTACAGTGTGAAGATTGCCCCTGGTGCAGTTGTCTGTGTGGAAAGTGAAATCAAAGGAGATGTGACTATAGGTGAGTCAAAATATACCATCTTTTGGGAGTGTTACCTCTGAGCACAGGCTAGTGCTGGAGTACTTTCTGATGAGAGAAAACTGAAGGGATAATGTAGTCTTGTATAATTTGGTTAAAACATGACTGGCATGTTATCTTTCATACAAAAGGATCCCACTGTGCTTTGTAGTAAAATATTCAAATTTTGTTCATCTGTTAGGGAGGGAGGAAAAGCAACAAATCAAACTTTTTTTTTTTTGTTCCCAGAGTATTTTATCTGTAGATTTCACGAGTGCAGGGCTCTTGATTTTAACTCTTTATTTTAACTCCTGTTCATTTTCTGCAGTTTATGTATGTTTTATGCATATGTATAGAGAGGGAAATTTTCAAAAGCTGTTTACCCCAGTGAAAGGGCTATTTGAAAATTATCCAAATGGTTCAGTGTGCTTACTTGTACCTGTATTTTTGTGGCGGCATTCTCGGGCAGGGTTAGGTTGAAGGATGCAATGATACATGTAGTTTTGGTCTGCAGAAAAAGCATGTGCAGATGTCCGCCGGTGCTTTCTGCCCTGGGCAGTTTTCAAGAGAAAGTGTGCGCATACTTTCTCTTTAAAAACTGACACTCTTTCACTCACCCACACAATTGAGAAAATTGCCCCAATAATCTAATTTGTTAAACTGTTTTTCCTTCTTTTTAAAATGAAAAATAAACTTCTAGGAATTCTTGACACTTTTTTTATGGATGATAAAAAAAAAGGTTTGGCCAGTTCCTGTGTAATCCAAGTCCAATAAAGGAGGAAGTCCTGTGACACACAATGGACAAAGGAAATAGCTTGTACAGTTATGCCTTCAAAACTGAAGTGCAGTTCTAGTAGCCGTATTGGTCATGAAAAAAAAAAATCATGTTAAGTTGTAATGCATTTTTTAAAGGATCCAAATGATGTTCAAAGCTCATGCACTATAACATCTTTTTTTGTTAGTTCTTGAAAAAATGTTAGCCTCCTAAGTCTCCATCAGACCTGCTATGGAGGGCAGACTAGATGGGTGTTTTTTTGGTCTTTGCCTGCTGTCATTTACTATGCTACTATGTTCTATATTATA